>NC_092336.1:225591018-225893425 GCF_046630445.1 Rutidosis leptorrhynchoides
ACTATCACTTCCAACCGATAATGCCTATAACAGATAATGAAAGACACAACTATGTAAAATGTAATGTAATTCTAAGTATAGAAAAGGGTAATCTGGTAAATTACCGGAGCTGCACCAAATGTATCATATGATGCTACGATAGCAATAGTTGGGAGTTGGTTTGAATCCCCGTCAGCTTTCAATCCAGGCAACCATCCCTGTGAATAGTTAACTCGGTATCAGAATATCTTGTCTAAATCATTTCAAAAAGCATGGACGAGCAAGACTAATAAACATTTTCTATTTCACACAGTTCTTAATCGCTACATCTGTTACGAATATGCCTGGCAAACGGGTCAGGTTGGGCCGGTTTGGGTAACGGTTCAAGATGGTTTTGGGTTGAAATGGGTCATAGGTCAAACGGGTCAAATTTTTTTTTTTTTTTTTTTTTTTTTTTTGATTAGCCTGGGTTTCCTCCTCGCTATGCTAGTCGACTATATCCCAGGGCGACTACCCGCTTTGCGGGCAGCCCGGAGTCATCGCGGGTGAACCTCCGTGGCCAAGATGGGGTTTTTAATTGCTTGCATGGATTTGAACCCATGATCCCCTTGTTAAAGGGGTAGGCCCAAAACCATCTTTTTTTGCATGGGTCAAACGGGTTAATTTTTTAAACGGGTCAAAATGGGTCAGGTTGGGTAACGGGTCGAAACGGGTCAGTTGGGTCAAATGGGTTACATCGCTTTTTTACATTTATTACATTATTTTAGTTATTATTATATATTATTTATTATATTATATATACATAAAAACTATTAATATACATAATAAATGATATAACCATGAATGCTTTGATAAATTTTTGACGGATGAAACTTTTTATGCTCGACCCATTTGACCCATTCACAAATCCCATTAGACCTATTTCTATTTATTGATCTTTGAGTATTGATACCCATTACACTTGTTCCTTCATTTTTTGTATAGGACTTAATAGGTTAGAGAGGAACCCATTTAGATCTTTTTTTAAGTTTTGATTTACATTGTTAGGCCTAATTTTTCTCAAGACCCAATTGACCCGAAAGCTAGACCCATTTGACCCGAATTTGAGTACATGGGTCTTAATTGTCAGGTATAGTTACGAAGCACATCTCATATATTCTCACAGACGTCTACAATCAACATTCAACATACATTAAGAAAGAATATCTAAAGAAAGGAAAAGAGAACATAATTGAAGGCCTCTAGGTGGACTGTGCATAGACACATTCATGACTTGAAATTTTGAAGGCAATCTGAACCAGGTTATATAAATCACCGATTGGGCTATAGTTTCAGTTTTTATCCACTTAAGTACAAAATTTAAGTTCTATCTAGTAGAAATCACACTGCCCCAATTACACGTAAAGATAACAGCTTATCAAATGCAGACAGGGAAAAACCTGGATGTTTGTAATTGTGGGAGATGCAAGTTTCTTAGGAGCTGCTGACGTGACAATAAGCTTGTATCTGCAATTAACTGGAACATTAATTTCCTGAATAAAATATGATTTAAAAGGAAAGTGTAAAGCTTTTAGTGGTGTTTCTATACTAAGATTAAATTTGCATGCTGATTGAATATATACTAACCCGCCTGTAGTTGCTGTTGCAGACTGACCAGCTACATCACTTTTCTTAATATCCGACAATACCTTTTGCAAATCTTCATCTTCAAAAGCAAAATACACAGGATACTGAAAATGAAAACTAAATTAATTAACACGAAAAAGGGGTGATACAGAGAAAAAATATGAAACACCACCATCTGACGTTTAAATTTAATATTTTAACTTTCAGGTCTCATAGTTGCACATCAGATTTTTGTTAGAAAAACAGTCAATTGTAAATGCACAAAGATATATAGTGGTTATTGCACATATATTGTGTGTTCACTCACTTGAATAGTAGCACGTATTAGCTTCTTTTCTAAATCCGCCAATGTATCTTTTAAATTCTCCTTACCAACATATAAACAATCAGTTGGAGTGATCTCCGGATTGAAAAATTGAGGAAGTAGAAGTAGTAGTCCTCCTAAAGGCTTTCCGCTTTCGATATATTCTGCCATATGGTCAACAATAGTTAAAAGACGAAATCAGATTGTTACAGAAGCAATAACAAAAATGAGAAACCTTTTATCTCAAAATACAAGGGATGGGCTCACACGAATGCATCTAAATGATCAACAGAGCTATTATCGGCCAATATGATACGACAAGCAAAATAACAAATACATTCCTCTTCTGATTATTTTTTCTCCATATATCTAGTAGTCACATTCCCTCTTTTCCATATCTAACTTACCAAACTATTTTATTTCAATACGCTTCAAATTTAGTAAACATATTATGAGCTGGAAATAACAACTCTATATCACTAACTTTTCTAACATACACAAAGCCCAACACTTTCCATATTTACTTAAGTGTATCCAAATTCCAACTCCAAATATAGTAATAAAAAAGACAGCATAAACTGTGTAAACGTATCGTAAACATCTCAGTAATTTCTGCATCAATCAAATGCTTCTCGGAAGCTTATTACTTTGCATTTAATTATATATGACCTATCAGATTTGAACCCCATAAAGAAGACCAATACCAATCAA
This sequence comes from Rutidosis leptorrhynchoides, assembly GCF_046630445.1. Taxonomy (NCBI): domain Eukaryota; kingdom Viridiplantae; phylum Streptophyta; class Magnoliopsida; order Asterales; family Asteraceae; genus Rutidosis; species Rutidosis leptorrhynchoides. Next base: position 225,593,639 of record NC_092336.1, read on the forward strand.
AGCCATAATCAAATAAGAAGCTAAAAGTGTGAGAAGTAACCTGATTTACAACTTCTATGAATTAACTCACATATGTAACTATGTAAGGCTTACGGTTGACATTTACATAAGTAGTATATCATTTTAGTTCTTACGCTTCTTACCTATATTGCACTTCTTATTAGATCCTAAAACCCCAATAAAAAACACCGTTATTGATTTCATCTTATTCAAATTCAATCAACTGTGACACTCTAAGTCTACTCAATTCGATCAAACAAGATATATAAAGATTAACATCGACGATAAACAGCGTTCACAATGACAGAAACTAGTTCATTTGCTTTTGGTTTAATATGGTATCGATAGCAATAGCTGTTTTTCCAGTTTGTCGGTCCCCAATTATAAGTTCTCGTTGACCACGGCCTATAGGAACCAGGCTATCTACCGCTTTTAACCCAGTTTGCATAGGCTCGTGCACAGATTTACGTTCAATAATCCCAGGAATCACTTACAACTTCCATGAATCTGTCCAAATACGGAAGGTCGTGAGTCAATGTCACCGAAGTAATGGTTTGATTGTTTCTCACGTAGCTTCACGCTAGATCTATGTCCCCCGATCTACAAGACATATATCAGATTCATTCTTTTCAAACTCAATGAAGTCCAACAATCAAAGCCTACTCCATTCTATCAAACTACATAAAGATATACTCACATCGGTAATAAAACACAATTAAATATCAACTGATCATACTCTCTACTCTCTAGATTTGAAGACTAAGCTTAAAGAACAATCATCGAATACTTAACCGCATACAGACAAAACTGTAAACTAATAGTTACTACATACATTTATAAAAATCACCAACTCAGTAAACCTAACATCCACCACCTCTCAATCAAATACACTAGCATCGATTATAAACACAGTTAATCAAAATACTCTATCAGATGCAAATGAAATCACTAGATTTACCATATTCAAATTCAAAAAACCTACAATCCAGCTCTCAATCAATGCTTTAGCATCGATTATGAAGAGATGTAATCAAAGTACTCTAGCATATGAATGAAACCATTAAATTCACCTTATTCAAACTCAATAAACCCTAGAATCCAGCTCAATCAATACTATAGCATCAATCATAAATAGAAGTAATCATAATTCAAAACAGTTTAACAGATGCAAATGGATTTTGTTCAGTTCACCTTATTCAAATTCAAGAAACCTAAAATGAAGCTCTCAATCAATAGAACAGCCTAAAATCCAGCTCTCAACCAATACAGCAGCATCGATCATAAATAGTCAAAATACTATAGTAGATGCGAATTAAATAATTGAATTTACGTTATTCAAGCTAGATAAACCTAAATTCCAGGTCTCAGTTAATATAATAGCATCAATCACAAACAAAGGTATCAAAATACTTCAACAGATGTAAATGAAATCAAAAGTTTTCTGTTTACCTCGAACGAAAGTTTCATTCAATTCACGTAAAGGAAGTATAACAACAGTACGCGAGAGATCAGAACCAGGAGCAAATAAAGAAGAAACAGCGTGATGATTAAGTGACGAAACACGAGATCCGTACGGAGCTCCGGCGAGATCGTACTGAATAAGGCGGTAAACGTCAACGACGGTAGAAGCATCGCAGAGTTCAACACAAGCGACTAAAATGAATACAATTGTAATGACGGAGTACATTGATTCGAGCATGAGTCGTCGCTTATTTGGTGCTGCAATCACGGGATTCTCCATTGATGAAATTAAGGAGAGAGATGTGGAGTTTGGATGTTTGTGTGAGTTGTGTGTGAACTAGGGTTTAATAGTTTGATTAAAAGAAAATTATTAATATTAATATTTATTAATAATTAATAATTAATAATTAATAATAATAATAATAATAATAATAATAATAATAATAATAATAATAATAATAATAATAATAATAATTAATAATAATAATAATAATAATAATAATAATAATAATAATAATAATAATAATAATAATAATAATAATAATAATAATAATAATAATAATCGGCCTTATGGAAATCACAGCAGGGTATTCACACCTCTGCTCGGCTAAGGGCAGTCCCTATTTTGGGGTTGGATCAGACGATGAACGCAAAGATTTACCGATGTGTGTTGTGCTACCGGTTAGGTGTTCCATTGTTCTCTATCTCGACGGCATGCTCTGCCTGTTCAAGGGTTTTTACTGGGGATCTTTTCGGGGATCACGCGGTGTCTTGTGCTGGTATGGTGGGTATTAAGCATCGACATAATGTTGTTCGGGATTCCCTTGTTGATGTTTGTTATTGATATGGGATTTCAGCGAGAAAGGAGGTTGACATTGGATTGTCTGGAGGGAACGACAGGGCCCTCAGACCTGCAGATGTGTTACTTTATTCCTGGGATTGTGGTCGCGATGTTTGTGTTGACTTGACAGGGTCTTCTCCTTTGACACAGTCTGGGCTTTCTGACTTTGTCCCTGGACGTGCTGTGGTTGATGCGGCTCGTCGGAAGTGGGTCAAGTACGAATCTAGCTGTCAGGCGATTGGTTATGGTTTCATTCCTTTCTCATTTTCTTCCCTTGGGAAATTAGAGAAGGAGGCTGTTTCTTTGCTAAAGCGAGTTCAGAAGAGTTCGATGGCGCAAGATATTGGTGCCGGTGCTGCTAATCATATTTTTACTATGATAGGTTTTGCTATTGCTAGAGGTGTGGGGGCTCAGATTGTCTCTAGGCTTCCCACTAATTTTTTATAAGTTTAAAACTTTTAAGTTTATTATTATTATTATAATAATAATAATAATAATAATAATAATAATAATCATAATAATAATAATAATAATAATAATAATAATAATAATAATAATCTATCTATTATAGTGGTTTCTATTAAAATTCCAAAATGATTATGTCATAAAAAAACTATTTCTCTTTATATAAAAAAATAAAAAATAAAAAGAAAAATTTTGAGATGGAGTTAGTGATGTCATTAATAAAAATTAATATAATTGTATTAATCTCAATCTCGAATTACATTCAACACTCGATTACATTACATTCAAGGAATTTAAAATCTACATCAGAAGCTCTAGGGTTTCCTACCACATATCCAGTGGCGGATCCAAAAAAGTTACTTACCGGGGGCAAAATTTTTATCATAAAAATAACAAAATTACTAAATAGCTCAAAAGAACACGGTGGGCCAAAATAAAATGAAAAACGATCTTTTTTCATAGAAGTCAAAGTGTTGGTCAATGTTTAAATGTTGATCCACGTTAGAAATGTTGATAAGTTAACTTGTGTTCGATGAGATACAAGATATAAAACTTTAAAATTTGAGGTCATTATGAAATTTAAAATGTTCATCAATGTATTTTTTGTAATTTTCTAAGACTCGACTCGTATATATATTTTTGTGCTCTACTTATATATTTGAACCCATTTGAAATTGTCGTTGTTATATTGGAGGTTAGCACAACCAGGGGCGGATCTATTAAGGTGCAAACGGGGTCACCCGCCCCCAATGAACTTGAAACTTTTAGGGTATATGTTTTAGTGAGTTTAGTGTGATTAAATGTAAATTCGTTATTTGACCCCACTACTCTTGTTGTTAAACTCATTAATCAAGCTTTTATAAAAGAAAAAGGAGAAATAATGAAGTGCAGATCGTATTTTATGGAAGTAATTTTGAATATAAAAGGCTTTTTGGAAGTAATTGAGTTGCACGGAAATTTTGGGGGAGATGACATTATGGCCCCACTTTCTTTCTTATATTTGATTTTTCTTTGAAGTCCTTTCTTTTGTCTAAACTTTTAATTTCGCCCATGAACTTACAATTTTCACTTTGACCTGATTTCATCTTATAATTTGATTTACCCATAATGAAAATTGTAAATCAAATTATGGGTAAATCAAATTAAAATATCAAATTATAAGATGAAATCATGTCAAAGTGAAAATTGTAAGTTCATGGGCGAAATTAAAAGTTTAGACAAAAGAAAGGACTTCAAAGAAAATATCAAATATAAGAAAGGAAGTGGGGCCATAATGTCATCTCCCCCAAAATTTCCCTGCAACTCAATTACTTCCAAAAACCCTTTTATATTCAAAATTACTTCCATGAAATACGATATGCACTTCATTATTTCTCATTTTTCTTTTATAAAAGCTTGATTAATGAGTTTAACAACAAGAGTAGTGGGGTCAAATAACGAATTTACATTTAATCACACTAAACTCACTAAAACATATACCCTAAAAGTTTCAAGTTCATTGGGGGCGGGTGACCCCACCTTAATAGATCCGCCCTTGGTTGTGCTAACCTCCAATATAACAACGACAATTGCAAATGGGTTCAAATATATAAGTAGAGCACAAAAATATATATACGAGGCGAGTCTTAGAAAATTACAAAAAATACATTGATGAACATTTTAAATTTCATAATGACCTCAAATTTTAAAGTTTTATATCTTGTATCTCATCGAACACAAGTTAACTTATCAACATTTCTAACGTGGATCAACATTTAAACATTGACCAACACTTTGACTTCTATGAAAAAAAGATAGTTTTTCATTTTATTTTGGCCCATCGTGTTCTTTTGAGCTATTTAGTAATTTTGTTATTTTTATGATAAAAATTTTGCCCCCGGTAAGTAACTTTTCTGGATCCGCCACTGGACATTACCATATTTGATAATGAATTTTATAAAAATTCTAATAGATTTTAGCTTTTATGAAAAATCTTATTTTAATAAATAAAAAAAAAACTTCGTTTGCCTAAAAGAACTTAAAGTTTTAAACAGAAGGACAAGCTAAAAGCTAATAGAAGTAAACATTTGAGAAAAAAACTCAAATTTTTTTTTTGTCATTTTACACTTTATTTTAACATTTTCAGTTACTGTGCTAAACACCTAGATACATATAAAAAGATAACCGGTATGTTTGGCGCGAAGCTTTTAGGTATTTTTTTAGCTTTTATGAAAAATCTCTTATTTAACTAAAAACTTTGTTTGGTTAAAGAAGCTTAAAGCTTTTAGACAAAGAAAAAAAAAGCTAAAAGCTACTAGAACTAGCGTTTAGCTTTTTAATATTTATTTAAAAAATTCAGATACTCTACCATGCATCAATATATATCTGAAAAAACTAACAGCTAAAAGCTACCACCTACAAGCTAAAACCTACCAGCTACCGACTAGTTTGCCAAACATACCTACAATATAATCAATATTCAATATACGTGATATATAACAGTAGTATACAATCAGTAGATGTAATCAAAACAACAACAGATATAAAAGCTTCCACGTATTAGCTACAAGCTTAAAGCTAAAGCTAAAGCGAAAATTATAAGCTAAAAGTTAAAAGTTATTAGCTACAAACTATAAATATTAGCTACTAGCTACCAGCTAAAAGCTACAAGCTACTAGCTAATTTTGCCAAACATAACCTAGGAGTTAGAGAGAATTAGGCATAATAATCTTTTCACTCTTTTCACTTATCTCTTAAAAAAACTCAGCAATACTAAAATTCTTTTAGTCATAGAGCGCCACATTTTATTCATACGATATGTATATTGATCAAGCAAAAATTAGTTCAAGGGGTTCGATTCATGCAAGATCAACAATAAAGGGAGATTTAAGGGTTCCTTGAGTTTAACTCACCGGTCCGGAGTACCGTGAATAACCCTCATACGAGATGATGATCTCCGAAAGGGTTGTTAAACATAACCCACCATCATTCGGGTTTGCCGGAACTGATGGCTCAAGGGCGGTGCTAGGATTTATGTTATAGCCACATTACCTGAAACCGTAAAGGGTGTTAAAGTGCTATTCCGGTTGCGCAGGTTAGCCGGTGTGCTAAGAATAATGCAATTGAGAGTGATTTTTGGTGAAGTGGAAGTTATTCCCAATTGTGTATTTTCAGCTCAAGTTACGTCTATTTATATGTGTGAGCTTTTGTCCCTTAGTGCCACATAGGGACAAAAAGACATGTTAGTGCCACGTTGCTTTGTCTTTGTCTTTTTATTCCGTAAAGCTGTAAAAAGTGTTGCCATTATTTTAGTGATGCTCCCTTTATACCTTGTTGTCCTTTTCTAATCGTTATGCAATGTCAGGATTTGTACCATCCTACCGCAGGTGTCCATTCTGCTTTAGTGTCGTCATAGTACACTTCTGTCCTTGCGTGCATGCTTTGGATGGCGCCATATTTAGACTGCTCGACCGACGTCGAAAGCATCGCATTATGTCATAATCAATCGTGTGTGAGCAAGCGCATTAACACCTTTTTGTGCAATTATTATGGGGTGATGCGCACCATTCTGATGTTGCGCAATGGATGTTGATATCGGCCAAAAAGTAGCGTTTTTACACCCTATATTGAGCCCTTAAACCATAAAGTTCCAAACTTTATCGCCAAAATAATCACTTTGTTGGTTAATTTGGTAGATTTAGTAATTACAAAGGCTATGTTTCAAGAATCACTAAGAACGGATGAAAAACGAGAAAAAACGAGCAAAACCGACTAAGACGATTAACTCACGTTTAAATAACTTATTTTATAATTTTTGGAAAAGTTTAATTACTTAATCTCATGTTGTAGGATATTCAATTACGAAGGCGTGGGCGCAAGAATCGTCATAAACGGAGCTAAAACGAAGATTCTAGAGCGAAAACGGTGAAAGACAAGTTACGATCCAGCAAACGGCTTGCCAAACCCCTTGCCAAACGGCTTGCCTAGCTTGCAAACGGCTTGCCAAACCCCTTGCCAAACGGCTTTCCTGGCTTGTAAACGGCTTGCCAAACCCCTTGCCAAACGGCCTGCCAGCCGTTTGCCAGAAAAAACCCCTTGCCAAACGGCTTGCCAAACGGCCTGCCAAGCTGTAACTACCCGGATTTTTCCGATCGTTTATACATATGAGATTAATATTTACATAAGTTAAACATTACCAACATGATAAGCAATCTAAATTGTTGAGTCTTGTGTTTTTGAAAAGAGTTTTACACAACGTTTGACCGTCCAATTTGACCGATGATATCACGAACTATATAACATACGATAATTATACGATTGTGTACATATACATATTTATACATATTTAACATGATCTAAGGATGGTTTAACATATCATTGTGTACTAATAACAATGAGTTATAAGTATGCTTTGAGACTACTAACTTAAGTTTTCAAAACGATAACTATACGTAACATTCTTTGACATATATACCTATAACCTATAATGCTTATACAAGTATCGTATAAATACGTATTTAATCACTTTTAAAGGGCTTAAATACATAAAACAATATAAGTATATTCACAAAAGATAGTTATATTTGAATTCTCGTTCCGTTTCCTCAAGATTTCTACACGTATACCTAGGGTATATGTACCCGTATTATACGCAGCTTCTAGATGTATTTACTATTGATAAATACCAATTATTAGACCTCAATTATCTGCTCTTAGCAGCCTTTATTAGTCAACAACATGTGGGATCAAGTAAGAAGACTTATGAGCTAAAAATCAAAACTTAAAATCTATATATATACATACATATACACGTTTTCATATACATACATATACTTCCATATCAACTTTATTTCAAGATAAATGATCTTATAAACTCTCTCATCTTCAACCTTCAAGTGTTCTTCAAGGTCTTCATAAGTTTCTAGCTTCATAATCAAGGTAAAACTATGCTTAAACTTTGATTCAATTCATGTAAGTTAACTATCTTAAATCAAGATATAAACTTACTTACAACCTTTGTTTCTTTCATGATTTCACTTCTTAATCTTCCAAGTCATCAAGAACAAGTTCATATCTTGTTTATTCAGTAACTTTCTTCATCATACTTGAGGTATAACCTTTGTTCATCACCTTGTTCAATTATAACTATCTTATTAAGAATATACAAATTATAACAACAAGAACATAGTTTGAATGATTTTAAACTTGTTTGCAAACTAAATAGATCCTTCTAAATTGACTTTTAAAACACTTCAAGACCTTTAATATATCATAATGATATGCTAACTTAACAAGATACAACTTGATTTTACAAAGAACACCTTAAAACTGAATCCACATCGTTGGAGTGCAACCGGGGGCTGTTTTGGGTTGGATAATTAAAAATCATCTTAAACTTTGAATTGGAAGTTTATATTCTGGAAAAAATGATATTTCTTATGAATATGTTAATATATAAAAATCTCATGGTGTAACTCAAAGTGTAAGTATTTTTGTAAAAATGATCATCTAGATGTTGTTTTTACGACGGAAATGATCACTTTCATAAGATTCACCAAAGTTTGACCTATAACCTATGATTTCGAATGCAAACTAAGGTATTTACAGTTCATATTCATAAATAATGGCTCGATCCAAGGAAGTGGCAAGTTGAACCAACAAAAACGGAGTTGTATTGAAGAAACTACTGCTAAAACAAAATCGGGTATCCGAAGCTAGTTTAGCTACGAAAATATTTTGACTAAAACCAAACTAATCATATCTTGGTAAATTAATATGATATTTTATATATATTTACTCATGATTTGATTTTACATATTTCAGGACCACCCGTAAACAACACGAGAAGATTAATTATAAGACCTCATGATTGTACGCAACACGTCATTTGACAACACGGTACTTTATGTACGCAACACGTCATTTGACAACACGGTACCATGGGTCAAGATTAATTCTAATCAATACGAATACGATGGGGTCTTTATTTTATTAAGCAACTAATTGTGGACCACTAACATCAGACTGCTAACTACGGACTAATAGGTATTAAAAGTATTATAAGTATATATGTAACGATTATTTGAAAAGAAAATATGTTGATATATTATATATATGGTTAGGTTCGTGATATCTATCGGAGACCATGTTGTGTTAAATATCTTCAAGGCAAAACTGTTGATAGATCTATCGGGCCTGACAACTCCAACCGGACTGGACGACCAGTATTCAACGGTTGCACAATACTTCGTTTCGGTGACTACACTTGGTACGGTGTAGTAAGATTTCATAATAAAGGGAATATGTGACGTTGATTAAATATTAAGTATGGTTATCAAGTGCTCAACCACTTAGAATATTTTTATTAAAACGTTTATGTATATTAAATCTTGTGGTCTATATTTATAACGCTGCTAGCATTAAACCTATATCTCACCAACTTTATGTTGACGTTTTAAGCATGTTTATTCTTAGGTGATAATTAAAAGCTTCCGCTGCATTATGCCGAATTTAAGCAGGATTTGGAGTATGCATATTTGTGTCAAAAATAAAAATGCATACCGAAAGATTTGTAATGTGAAATATGTTGGAAATCGTATTGTTATTATCAAATGTAAAGTTTGTAAGACTAAGATTATCGCTAAACGATAATCATTATTATGTTGTTTAAGCCTTTGGTTATAATAAAGGTTATGGTTTGTATCATAAAAACGTATGCAGATTTTGAAAAATGTCACATATAGAGGTCAATACCTTGCAATGACACTAATAATTACGTGACGTTTATAATCGATATGAACGGGACGCTTCAGGTGGTATCAGAGCGTTGGTCTTAGAGAACCAGAAAATTTGCATTAGTGTGTCTTATCGAGTTTGTTAGGATGCATTAGTGAGTCTGGACTTTGACCGTGTTTGATTTCGAAAACTATTGTTTATCCTTGTTGGTTAAAAATTAATATGTAAATATTATGTGGTACTAACGTGCTAGTTGTTGTGTGATAGATGTCTGGCTTAGAACTTGTTATCACATTCAGCGACTCCGAACCAAAATCCTCAGATAGTGTTCCAGTAATTAACCTATCCGATGATGAAAACGACACCTTTGGGGAAGACTCACAATTTTCGGATGAATCAATTGAAGAGGAACCGGAAAGTGATCCTGAGGAGGAAGAAATACAGGAAATTACGAAAGACAAGTTCGAACGAGGAAAGAAACGAAAGGCTACTGAATTGGAAAATCCAAATCCCGAGTTTAGTGAGGATGTCGTGGCACCAACTCCACCAGACACTTCCACCCCTATTCCCACTATTCCTATTAGTTCTATCCCGACATCCAGTTCTTCAGCCCCTCAGCCAAAACGCAGAGAGACAGCCAGGATAAGCGTTAAGCAATTTTTTTGAACACAAACGTTTTGGGTTAAATGATGCGCTGTTGTTTTAAACCATGTGATCATATAACGTTTTGTATAATATTACTAGTGTGGTTTGCTTAATGTTTGATGTAAGATAAGCATATGTAAAATAGTGAAGTATGAAATGCAATAATTTTCCATGGTTGAGTATTATTTGGGTGGTAGTAATTGATTTCCGTACTAAGCTATTAAGTATGAACTTTAACGGGTAGGTACTACCCTAGATATAATTATAAAACGCTAATAAGAAGAAAATGCTTTTATAATAATAACTGGTTCATATTATTAATAAGCTACGATGTACTGTAAATACACACTACATCAATAATATTCCATGTGAATAATTATTTATTTTCATTCTTATTGAAGATTATGGCGCGATTGAACCGAATGACGGAACAAGAAATCGAGGAACTCATCAATCAGCGAGTGAATGACAGAATGTTATGGGTCGAGGATGCAAGAGGTGCTGCAGTTAACCCAAATCCTCGTGTGGGATGCTCCTACAAAAATTTTCAAGGTTGCAAGCCCTCATCATTCAGTGGAACAGAAGGACCGGTCGGTTTAACCCGGTGGATCGAAAAGATTGAGTATGTGTTTAAAATCAGTGGTTGTATTAAGAAGGACATGACCAAGTATGCATCGTGCACCCTACAAGATAGTGCACTCACGTGGTAGAAAAACTATGTGAAGGCCGTAGGAGGAGATGTAGCTTATGATACTCCATGGGAAGAATTCAAAACAATGCTAATCAACGAGTATTGTCCAAGGAACGAGGTTAGGAAGTTGGAAGCTGAATTATGAAGCCTGAAAGTTGTTGGTACTGAACTCACCAACTACAATCAGCGATTCATGGAATTAGCTTTGCTATGTCCCGAATTGGTACCAACCGAAGAACGGAAGATAGAACTGTACAAAGATGGTTTGCCTAAAAATGTCAAGGCAAATGTTACAACATCGAAACCCAAGACTATTCACGAAGCCATCACCATGGCAAACGAGTTGATGGACCAGATTATTCTGGATAAGAACACCGATGTCAAGACATTGGAAAACAAAAGAAAGTGGGAAGGTAATCATCAACAATCCAACAAGAAACAAGAAACCACGCAAGGTGCGGGTAGTGGTTCAAGCTCAGGTTACAAGGGACGAAATCCTTTATGTAACAGATGCCACAAACATCACTCTGGTTATTGTAATGTGGTATGCAACAATTGTAATCGAAGGGGTCATCTTACTGAAGATTGCAGGGTTCCCGTTACAAATGCAAATGGCACCAAGACTCCTGTCACCAATGCAAATGGAACTGCCTTGGCCACTGTTACTTGTTATGGGTGTGGGAAACAGGGTCATTATAAGAGCCAGTGCCCGAATCTAGAGAAAAATAACGGATCTGCACGTGGAAGAGCATTTATTATTAATGCTAGAGAGGCATGTGAAGACCTGGAGCTTGTTACGGGTACGTTTACCATTAATAACTTATCAGCATCTATTATATTTGATGCTGGTGCCGATAGAAGTTATATGTGTAGAGACTTTTACGCTAAATTGAATTGTTCATCATTACCTCTAGATGCTAAGTACATGATTGAGTTAGCTAATGGTAAACTAATTAAAGCCGATAAAATTTGCCGTGATTGTAAAATAAATTTAGCAGGAGAAACGTTTAAAATTGATTTGATACCCGTAGAATTAGGAAGTTTTGATGTAATAGTCGGCATGGACTGGATGTCCAAAATAGGAGCTGAAGTTGTGTGTGCCAAGAAGGCAATTCGCATTCCTCGTAAGGATAAAACGCCGGTAATGATTTATGGAGAGAAGGGTAACTCAAAGCTAAAACTCATTAGCTGTTTGAAAGCCCAAAAGTGTTTGAATAAAGGGTGCTATGCTATCCTAGCACATGTTAATAAAGTGGAAACGAAAGAAAAAGAGAAGTGCATTAACGACGTGCCTGTGGCAAGAGATTTTCCTGAAGTCTTTGCGGAAGAGTTGCCGGGATTACCTCCATTTAGATCTGTAGAATTTCAAATAGATCTAGTACCAGGAGCTGCACCAGTGGCTCGTGCTCCATACAGACTTGCACCATCTGAGATGAAAGAGTTACAAAGCCAGTTACAAGAATTACTGGACCGTGGTTTCATTCAACCAAGCACTTCACCGTGGGGAGCTCCGATTTTATTCGTCAAGTAGAAAGATGGATCCTTCCGAATGTGTATAGATTACCGTGAATTAAATAAGTTAACTATCAAGAATCGGTATCCACTACCGAGAATTGACGACTTATTTGATCAACTGCAAGGATCATGTGTTTACTCGAAAATCGACCTAAGATCGGGCTATCATCAACTACGCGTCAAAGAAGAAGATATTTCGAAAACTGCTTTCCGGACACGCTACGATCATTACGAATTTTTGGTCATGCCGTTTGGATTGACGAATGCGCCAGCTGTATTCATGGACCTCATGAATCGAGTTTGTAGTCCGTATTTAGATAAGTTTGTTATCGTTTTCATTGACGATATTCTCATCTATTCCAAAAATGAGCAAGAGCATGAGCAGCATTTAAGGTTGGTATTAGAATTGTTAAGAAAAGAACAGTTATACGCCAAATTTTCTAAGTGTGCTTTTTGGTTGAAAGAAGTGCAATTTCTTGGCCACGTTGTTAGTAGCAAAGGAATTCAGGTTGATCCAGCTAAAATTGAGGCCATTGAAAAATGGGAGACTCCTAAGACACCAACACAAATACGTCAATTTTTGGGTTTAGCCGGTTATTATAGAAGATTCATTCAAGATTTTTCCCGAATAGCTAAACCATTAACAGCGTTAACGCAAAAAGGGAAGAAGTACGAATGGACTTGTGAGCAGGAGAGTGCATTTCAATTACTGAAGAAGAAGTTGACTACGGCGCCTATTTTATCGTTACCTGAAGGGAACGATGATTTTGAGATATATTGTGACGCTTCGCGACAAGGTTTTGGTTGCGTCCTTATGCAACGAAAGAAAGTTATTGCGTACACATCCCGATAATTGAAGATTCACGAGCAAAATTATACGACGCATGATCTAGAACTGGGAGCAGTAGTGTTTGCATTGAAGATATGGAGACACTACTTATATGGGGTTAAATGCACTGTGTTTACTGATCATAAAAGCCTTCAACATATTTTTGATCAAAAACAGCTAAACATGAGGCAACGTAGGTGGGTCGAGCTGATAAACGACTATGATTGTGAGATTCGCTATCATCCCGGGAAAGCGAATGTAGTGGCTGACGCTCTAAGTAGAAAGGAACGAGATCTAATTCGAGTACGAGCGATGAACATAAAAATTCGCATGAATCTCAACTCACAAATCAAAGAGGCTCAACGAGAAGCTCTTACTAAAGAAAACATAGGAAATGAAATAATGAAGAAGTATGAGAAGCAACTCGTTATACGGGAAGATGGAATTCGATATTTTGAAAAACGTATTTGGGTACCAAAGTTGGGTGGATTAAGGAAGTTGATATTGAACGAGGCACATAAGACAAGATACTCGATACATCCTGGAGTTGGAAAGATGTATCAAGATCTTAAGACGCATTATTGGTGGCCTAATTTAAAGACAGACGTTGCAACATATGTCGGGAAATGTTTAACTTGTTCCAAAGTCAAAGCAGAACACCAGAAGCCGTCAGGGTTACTTCAGCAACCAGAAATCCCAGAATGGAAGTGGGACGGTATTACCATGGATTTTATCATGAAGTTACCCAAGACTGCATGGGGTTATGACACCACTTGGGTAATAGTTGATCGTCTCACCAAATCTGCACATTTCTTGCCTATAAAAGAAACGAATAGAATGGAGAAACTATTACGATTATACATAAAGGAAATTGTTTCAAGGCATGGAATACCTATTTCCATTATATCCGATCGTGATAGTAGATTTACATCAAAGTTCTGGCAATCACTACAGGAGGCCTTGGGAACTCGTTTGGATATGAGCACCGCATATCATTCGCAAACTGACGAGCAGAGTGAAAGAACAATTCAGACTCTTGAAGACATGCTCAGGGCATGTGTGATTGATTTTGGAAACGGATGGGATAAATATCTACCATTAGCAGAATTCTCGTATAATAATAGTTATCATGCGAGCATTAAAGCTGCACCATTCGAAGCACTGTATGGAAGGAAGTGTAGATCCCCTATCTGTTGGAATGAAGTAGGAGATCGACGATTAACTGGTCCCGAGATCATACACGAAACTACTGAGAAGATAGTACAAATCAAGGAGAGATTGAAAACAGCCCGTAGTCACCAAAAGAGCTACGCCGATGTCCGAAGGAAACCATTAGAGTTTCAGATCGGTGACATGGTTATGCTAAAGGTGTCACCTTGGAAAGGTGTAATACGTTTCAGCAAAAGGGGTAAACTGAACCCGAGGTATGTAAGCCCGTTCAAGATCATCGAACGCATTGGACCGGTAGCTTATCGACTTGAGTTACCACAACAACTCGCCGGAGTACATAATACGTTTCACGTTTCAAACCTTAAGAAGTGTCTTGCAATGGAAGACCTCACCATTCCTATTGAAGAAATCCAAGTCGATGAGAAACTACAATTCATAGAAGAACCAGTCGAAATCATGGACCGTGAAGTTAAACAGCTCAAGCAGAGCAACATACCAATCATTAAAGTTCGTTGGAATGCTCGAAGGGGTCCTGATTTTACTTGGGAATGAGAGGATCAGATGAAACAAAAGTACCCACATTTGTTTCCCGAGAACGCAAAATAGGTACAACTTTAAAATTTCGGGACGAAATTTATTTAACGGATAGGTACTGTAACGACCCGGATTTTTCTGATCATTTATACATAGGAGATTAATATTTACATAAGTTAAACATTACCAACATGATAAGCAATCCAAATTGTTGAGTCTTGTGTTTTTGAAAAGAGTTTTACACAACGTTTGACCGTCCAATTTGACCGATGATATCACAAACTATATAATATACGATAATTATACGATTGTGTACATATACGTATTTATACATATTTAACATGATCTAAGGATGGTTTAACATATCATTGTGTACTAATAACAATGAGTTATAAGTATACTTTGAGACTACTAACTTAAGTTTTCAAAACGATAACTATACGTAACATTCTTTGACATATATACCTATAACCTATAATGCTTATACAAGTATCGTATAAATACGTATTTAATCACTTTTAAAGGGCTTAAATACATAAAACAATATAAGTATATTCACAAAAGATAGTTATATTTGAATTCTCGTTCCGTTTCCTCAAGATTTCTACACGTATACCTAGGGTATATGTACCCGTATTATACGCAGCTTCTAGATGTATTTACTATTGATAAATACCAATTATTAGACCTCAGTTATCTGTTCTTAGCAGCCTTTATTAGTCAACAACATGTGGGATCAAGTAGGAAGACTTATGAGCTAAAAATCAAAACTTAAAATCTATATATATACATACATATACACGTTTTCATATACATACATATACTTCCATATCAACTTTATTTCAAGATAAATGATCTTCTAAACTCTCTCATCTTCAACCTTCAAGTGTTCTTCAAGGTCTTCATAAGTTTCTAGCTTCATAATCAAGGTAAAACTATGCTTAAACTTTGATTCAATTCATGTAAGTTAACTATCTTAAATCAAGATATAAACTTACTTACAACCTTTGTTTCTTTCATGATTTCACTTCTTAATCTTCCAAGTCATCAAGAACAAGTTCATATCTTGTTTATTCAGTAACTTTCTTCATCATACTTGAGGTATAACCTTTGCTCATCACCTTGTTCAATTATAACTATCTTATTAAGAATATACAAATTATAACAACAAGAACATAGTTTGAATGATTTCAAACTTGTTTGCAAACTAAATAGATCCTTCTAACTTGACTTTTAAAATACTTCAAGACCTATAATATATCATAATGATATGCTAACTTAACAAGATACAACCTGATTTTACAAAGAACACCTTAAAACTGAATCTACATCGTTGGAGTGCAACCGGGGGCTGTTTTGGGTTGGATAATTAAAAACCATCTTAAACTTTGAATTGGAAGTTTATATTCTGGAAAAAATGATATTTCTTATGAATATGTTAATATATAAAAATCTCATGGTGTAACTCAAAGTGTAAGTATTTTTGTAAAAATGATCATCTAGATGTTGTTTTTACGACGGAAATGATCACTTTCATAAGATTCACCAAAGTTTGACCTATAACCTGTGATTTCGAATGCAAACTAAGGTATTTACAGTTCATATTCATAAATAATGGCTCGATCCAAGGAAGTGGCAAGTTGAACCAACAAAAACGGAGTTGTATTGAAGAAACTACGGCTAAAATAAAATCGGGTATCCGAAGGTAGTTTAGCTACAAAAATATTTTGACTAAAACCAAACTAATCATATCTTGGTAAATTAATATGATATTTTATATATATTTACTCATGATTTGATTTTACATATTTCAGGACCACCCGTAAATAACACGAGAAGATTAATTATAAGACCTCATGATTGTACGCAACACGTCATTTGACAACACGGTACTTTATGTACGCAACACGTCATTTGACAACACAGTACCATGGGTCAAGATTAATTCTGATCAATACAAATACGATGGGGTCTTTATTTTATTAAGCAACTAATTGTGGACCACTAACATCGGACTGCTAACTACGGACTAATAGGTATTAAAAGTATTATAAGTATATATGTAACGATTATTTGAAAAGAAAATATGTTGATATATTATATATATGGTTAGGTTCGTGATATCTATCGGAGACCAAGTTGTGTTAAATATCTTCAAGGCAAAAGTGAGTATATAGTCCCACTTTTAAACTCTAAATATTTCGGGATGAGAATACATGCATTTTATGATTTACGTTATGGACACAAGTGATAAAATATATATTCTACGTTGAGTTGTACCACTGGCATACCTCCCTGTAACTTGGTAACTACTATTTACATGCGGTATTGTAAACGCGAATCCTGTTGATAGATCTATCGGGCCTGACAACCCCAACCGGACTGGACACTTCGTTTCGGTGACTACACTTGGTACGGTGTAGTAAGATTTCATAATAAAGGGAATATGCGACGTTAATTAAATGTTAAGTATGGTTATCAAGTGCTCAACCACTTAGAATATTTTTATTAAAACGTTTATGTATATTAAATCTTGTGGTCTATATTTATAACGCTGCTAGCATTAAACCTATATCTCACCAACTTTATGTTGACGTTTTAAGCATGTTTATTCTCAGGTGATAATTAAAAGCTTCCGCTGCATTATGCCGAATTTAAGCAGTATTTGGAGTATGCATATTTGTGTCAAAAATAAAACTGCATACCGAAAGATTTGTAATGTGAAATATGTTGGAAATCGTATTGTTATTATCAAATGTAAAGTTTGTAAGACTAAGATTATCGCTAAACGATAATCATTATTATGTTGTTTAAGCCTTTGGTTATAATAAAGGTTATGGTTTGTATCATAAAAACGTATGCAGATTTTGAAAAATGTCACATATAGAGGTCAATACCTCGCAATGACACCAATAAGTACGTGACATTTATAATCGATATGAACGGGACGCTTCACAAGCGACAAGCTGTTTTTCAACCAAAAAATTACATTTTTGCCATCGAGCATTTCCTATAAATGGGGGCTTCATTTATCATTTCAACACACACTATTCTTCACTTCTTTCTCTAAATATCTCTCTATAGTCGCTCTCTAGTGATCTATAGGAGATTAGTTCTCTCTCTACTTTCTCTCTCTAGATTCTAGAGAAAGAAAAGTACAGAGATTAGGAAATATAATTATCTCTCTATTGTCGCTCTCTAGTGATCAATTGGAGATTAGTATGTAGTTAGTAGTAGAAGCTATCGAGCATTGTAACGCTATGGATATTATGAAGAAATACAAGTGTTATTCTGCCGACATTATTCGGTAAGATCTATCCTTTCTTTTATTAATTCATTATAATATTCTTGTTAGATGTTTGTGATTTATTAATATTAGAAATCCTTGTTGCCATGATGTATGAGTAATTGCTTGATTGTTTTCCATGATTTATTAATGTTAGTTAGGGATGATTATCGTTTCGTACTCACTTTCTGTCTATGATATTAAACCTCGTTATTATCGTCCTTCCACCAATAAACATGATTAAAACCTTTTATAAAGTCGATATTATAAAGGTAATTAGTTATCTGTGTTTATACATTGGTCAAGGTATGAACCCATCGGAAATACTATAAAGTACATGGGGAATTACTGTAGGACCAGATCAAGATATTGGTCAAGAGTATAAGACTCGAGGAAATATTGTTGCAACAGTAGAGTACAGTGTTGATGTACTATAGGACCACTTGGGCATGGTCAAGGTTAGAAGCTATGGAACCACTATAAGTCAAGTACATGGTGGATAACTAAGGGATTTATTGGGTATATTTAAGTAAGGGTTGGTTTAAATCATAAATGGGAATTTAACGCACTACAATACAAACTAAGTTTATAAATCTTCAAGGATGACTGAGAACTATCTGAGGTTCTAATTTGTCTACAAACCCTTAGATTTTACCGAACCATTGACAGAAAGGGATTCGAAACACAATCATAACCACTCACTTGGGTGATACACTAAGGTGTTAAGAAAGGTTGGATATTCTATATATATGGCTATGATACTTTATTCGTGTGCTCAAGGTATGCACTGCATCTAAGATGGGCCGCTTATATCCTTAAACCGGATAAAGCGTCGGGAGTTGAGCATAGTCCATCCGATCAGAATCTTCAAAGCCTAGTTCCTCGTGACATGCTAATCGGGAAACCGCTTAGTAGGGAACCTAGTGTTCACACCAAGGTATATCTATCCAAGGAGTGTCTCATAATCATCCCGACACTACGTTATCTTAAATCATGGTGAACCACGTCTTCTATGTCCTTAGCTGTTGCATGCTAGCTTATTTATTTTAATTATATTGCTTTAATATCTTAATTACAATTATATAAACTATTCAACCCAACTATTGCCTTTACACAATTTGATATTCCAGATAAAAGTGGTGTCTAGAATAAACTGGTTGGACTTGGTTGTAGGATTTTCCGAACAGTCGCCAATTTATTGTGACCAAAAGGATCCTGCCTCTCCACACAAGGTGTACCTGGCCACTAGTATTGGATACTAAATTGTGTATAAACCCAATCTTAATTACTAAATTATCTAGATAAGCTCCGCTTCAAATTCGACCGCTCAAGGAACGACCCTAGGTCATATTTGCCCTTCCTAACCCATAGGAAGGAATAATAGATTTAGGCCCAGCATATATAAATTAAACAATCAACTTCTACTCTTGATATCCTGAGTTGACGTTTTGCGACCTAATGACATCGCATAAATGAACCGTCCGATTCGGGCATATCAGATGTGCAACTATGCACATCATTAAGTCCCCCTAGTTCTATATTGCGCGCAATTTATTGCGTGTGATGTAGAACTCTAATCATGACATAGAGTGCGCTAAAGAGGTGCATTTAATGCTAGGGTGGTTTTTTCGGCTTGTAAGTCTGGCAGATATGGAAGACTGTTAACTCAACCGTTACCCCCGCACATTTACTGTCGCATGTCAGTCTCACCTCTGCTGGATTTGCAACACGTGTACGGCTATGATGTGTTTTCCCTTCTTCCAGGTTTTCAATTCAAATTTTTCTCTGTAATTAGCCCATAACCTTCTCATAAAATTTTTACCGCCTACACATCTTCTCTCATCTCCTCCTTTTGTGAATTTGATTCGACGCCTTTACAACTCGCTCCACTTGCTTCTTTTTCGATCATCAGGTTAGAGCTCTTGTACCCCTATCTCTTTTTATTTAAAAGCATCATGTCTTCTTCTACTTATGTTACCGAGAGCAAAAATATTGAGGATATTTCTTCTGTGATTACTAGTAAAGATCTGGAGGAGATCATAGAGGATTATCCTCCCATTCGTGAGTTGAAACCCATTGCTCCTAGGCGCAAACAACGCGACAACGATCCCCCTGCTGATAAAGTTGCCACATACTCGAAAGTGATGAAGTATGGCAACATTCGCTATCCTCCCACCGAATTCTTCTTATCCGTACTACACTATATTGGGAGTGGCTGGGCAGCTCCACCCTTACAGCGCGTGTCGCATCTCCCTCTTTGAGATGTGGTGCAGGGGGCGAAACTTTGTCCCTACTGTGAGCTTATGTAGGAACGTCTACTCTTACCAGCCACACGAGAATGGGTGGTATTATTTTAGGGAGAGCGTAAAGTTTTTTCAGCGCACCAAAGCTGACATGCGTGAAAAATGGAAGAATTCTTTCTTTTTTGTCGATAACACCTTTATTCCTAACTCTTGCGTAAGAGTGCACGAATGGTGCTCTGGTGTCAATAAATATTTGAACGAGAAGCCCGCAATGACACCGAACGAGGATCATATATACCATCTTTGTATTGACAGGCAGCTTTCGGTGCGCGTATAGGAGACCGACATTCTGTGCGCCAGTCAAATTTGTACTTATCCTGCTGTTGCGCCTGTCTTGATGTACCACGGACTGGGTATGCTAGATAGCGCATGTGTGACGATCGCTCCAAATCCATATGGACAATACGTCATTCATTGATTTCATTGCGAGGTATTTGACCTCTATATGATACGTTTTGTAAACATTGAATTCTTTTGAAAAGGCACACCATAAATGAATATTTAAATCAAAGGTTTTCGACATCTGATGATTTCTACATATAGACAATCACCGTAAATAATAGTTTACAATAGTACTTCCATTGACAATGCAGTCAAAATAAGATACATGGTGATGATTTGGTGAATGCAACGTTTCCTTGAAAAATATGCCATGTACGACTCCATGCACATAGCTTGTCTAACATATAAGCAAACAGCGGAAGACTCTTAGGAAACCTGAGAATAAACATGCTAACAAGTGTCAACACAAATGTTGGTGAGTTCATAGTTTTAGTGTTTCACATAATCTGTATATAAAGGTGGATCACAAGATTTCAGTTGTTTCATCCAGAAACGTTTATCAATAGATTCTACATAACAGAGCACCCTGGTAACTAAACTTTAATGTTATAATGATAAATACCCCATTCGTTTTAATACACGCAAACCAACATGTCCTAAACTCAAATAACACACGTCCGTTAAAAGGCTAGCGCTCTAGCTCGGACGGGGATGTCAAGCCCTATGGATCCATATACTGTTATTCGCGCCCACCAGTCCATATCCTATGTACTGGCAGCTACTAGTTACCAAAGCTAAGGGATTTTCGGTTCAAACTCAGTGTAGAATTTAGTATGTACTTGTATCCATTGCGTTTAAAATAAATTGCATGTATTCTCAGCCCAAAAATATAGATTGCAAAAGCAACTAAAAAGGGAGCAATGAAACTCACCTTAGCAGCATATAAAGTCGTTCACCAAAATGTGACCGAAACTCGAATTACCAAATAACCGTAGATCTCAACCTAGAGAACATATGTTGGTCAATAAATGTCTATCAAGCTAGGTCAGGTCATAGTGTATCACAGTCCTAATGCTCGAGATCGACATACAAAAGTTATCCAAAGTCGTTTCAAAAAGCCAATTTTGACAATAGTTCAACAAAACGAGACGTACCTTATATAAGGATTCATTTACTCGGTTGGTAATATTCAAAAATCTAATTTATCAATCTTACAAACAAGTTGTTTAAATATTAATTGCATATTCAAAAGCAATTCTAATTAACGTCAATCATAATTCAGTTGATCATATCTTTTGATTTGTTCATCGAAATTACGCAATTTCTAAATGAAAAGTTATTGATTTTTCGCCAGCTTTCCAAAAACATGTATATCATATACCTTTTACTAGTAATATATGTATTTAATTCGTGATTCATTATAAACTGTTTAACGGCGAAATTTAGCATACAAGCATGCATAAATATATATACTCGAGCACTAGACATGGATACACAATTAATATATAAAAGATAAAATATGAATGCTCACGTATAAATATCGTGATTCAATATTGCAGGGAAGTACGTAGACGTAACAGAGATGATAAACACTAGGTTTGACTTTCCAATAATACCCACGTACATTACCCATAACCTCCATAGCTATAATCCATAATTTTCTTAGCTCTATCCCGCTTGAAAACCCATTTTGAAAGTGACACACTCATGACTTCGTCGTAGTATTTTATGTATAATAATACTACTGATAATAATACTAATAATAATAATAATAATAATAATTAAATAAATAAATACAGAGTATGTGTGAAAAAAACTCGAGCAGAAACTGGACTTTTATAGGCAACTTTTTAGAATCTGATGCCCATGCGATCGCATGAGTTTTCAGTGTTTTTGCCATGCGATCGCATGACCGCCTAATCCGTTTTTGTTTGCTAGTTCGTCGACATCAAATAGTGGTTACTGTAGTAAATAGTGTTTTACTGTAGGAAATAGTGTGTTACTGTAGCACTGTAGCAAAGTACGGTTTCACTGTAGCAAATAGTGTTTTTACGGTTTCACTGTAGCAAATAGCGTTTTACTGTAGTAAAGTCGTTTTCACTGTAGTACTGTAGCAAAGTACGGTTTCACTGTAGCAAATAGTGTTTTACTGTAGCAAAGTCATTTTTACTGTAGCAAATAGTGTTTTACTGTAGAAAAGTCGTTTTTACTTGTATATATATATATATATACATACATATAATTGTTCATGAATCGCCGAGAACAACCGAAAGGTATTTGAATATATGAAAGTAGTTCAAAAATTTTGAGATTCAGTTTTACAGACTTTGCTTATCGCGTCAGAAATATTAATCATACAAAGATTAAATTTAAATTTGATCAGAAATTTCCGGGTCATCACAGCATGTTATCCCCGCACTTTATAATTTTATTAGTTGTTTATTATTGTGCTTACTAACTTTGACTTGTGTTTTTTTTAAGTTATGTCTATTCTCAATGTTCTCGAGGACGAGGAGCTTAACGAGATTGTTTCCGCGCATGGGGGCGAGGATATTGAGGAGTCCCAAACTGAGGGGGATGTCATTCCTCCTACTGGCGCGGAGGCCAATGTTCCTCCTACTAGCGTTGAGTCCCATGTGCCCGGGGGGGGGGGGGGGGGGGCAATCATTCTGAGGAAGAGGGGGTTCCTCACACTGATGTGGAGTTCAGAGACCACAAAACTAGGGTTCCTACTCCCCCTACTATAAGTCAAGGAAACCTAGCTGACCAAGGAGCTTCTTATAAAATAAAAAGAAGCACAAACATTCATATAACGGTGGGGAGAAGTCCCATAAGAAGAAGAAGAAAAAGACTGGTAAGCGCGCTTCTTCTCATGACTTATGATTATCTTCAATTTGCTGTATTACTTTCTCTAACGCACAATTGTTTGTTTTTATTGCGCAGATGGCGATGATCGCCCTCCTCCAGACGTGCTTTAAGAGTTCAACAAGCTGGTGGAGTTTCTGGAGGTGCCTTCTAGACCTGCCATAACCCAGTTGAAGTTCTTGATGGACTATACTCCAATGAGTGCGTTGAGGTTTTTTAGAATGAGGATCTGGAGGCGGATCTATATATGGATGTGCAAACATCATTCACCAGTTTTTTGCGCGACGTTAGTAGAATCAAGGGCAAATATGCACTGTTGAAGGGTGAGTCCAGCTCGGGGCAGGAGGCCCTGAACGTGCAAGAGAGGCGCACGATCGTATTAACGCACTTCATGATGATCTCGAGGCAACGCAGGAGGCGCGTGCCAGTGTTGAGGCTGCTGCCACGCAGGCGTCATCTGAAAAGGATGCGCTTGCGAGGGAACTTGACCTGGTCAAGGGCAAGACGGACCAACTGAAAATCAATTAAAAGTCCCTCCTGGCCGCTAGCGCCGATCTTTGCAAATCCGCAGAGCAACTGATAATGCTAAAAATGAACATATATTTCATAGCATTATCCCTCAAGAAAGACAAACTTTTGGTTGCAATTGTTCTATTTACAAGTGATATTCGTTTAAATAATAAAAGGTAAAGATAAAAGACAGATTCGACGATTTGAAGACGCAAATGACCAAAAAGCTAAAATTACAAAGTACAATCAAATTGGTTCAAATTATTGATGAGAAACGTCTAGAAATTACAAGAGTACGATCCGCAAAACGCAAAGTACAAAATAATAAATAGTACGAAAGGACGTTCGAAAATCCGGAACCAGGACCAGAGTCAACTCTCAACGCTCGACGCAACGGACTAAAAATTACAAGTCAACTATGCACATGAATATAATATAATATATAATTAATTCTTAAAATGAAATATATATATTATATTATATATTAAAACCGTCGACAACAAGAAAACAAGCAAATGTGAGCTGTCCCAGGGGGCCATGCGATCGCATGGCCTAGTAGTTATAAACCCATGCGATCGCATGGCAGCAACAGTGAGGCCAGGGTCTATAAATTCAACGTTTTTCGGACGAATTTTGTACATAATTTTCAATCTCTCTTTCTCACACACACACACACACACACACACACATATATATATATATATGTATATATATATATATATATATATCATATTTGTTGTCTTGCACACAATATAGACTTAAACTATGCGCCAGTATCTGCGCATCGAGAGTCTTCTAAGTGCGCCAACACTTGGAATTGAGGTTAAGGGCAACCAACCCTATCGGTTATAGTCATGACTTGCAGATCTCGTATTCTGCACGGGTGGGGCTAGGATAAACCAATGTCCGTCGTCTTTCAGTAATAATATATAGCTCGTCGCCAAACAAGTTTCTGCCGCGCGGGGTTGGAGAAAATACCCCTTCAAGGGCAGGAGTGCGATGGGTATTCACGACCGTGCACACCAATCCAAGTTAAAGAACTACTTTACATTAATACATGGCATAAAGATTTTCGCAGACAATATCTTGGAAAAGGAAAACATAGGCGCATTGCCAAAATTGATTATAGTAGTTTATCTGCTAGCGCAATTACATGAACAACACTGCGACATTCTTCTTAGAACAATACACATAACATAATTGAGATTACAAAACCCTAGACATTATCCTTATGCTTCATCCATGCAATCTCGTGACTAACCATAAAAACTTCCACCATCCCCTGCCATCGCTGACGAGCTACCTCCTTTTTCTTATCCAATGCCAGTTGCTTGATTGCTTGGGACCTGCTTAGACCAGTTCAATGTTTTTTGTAAATCAACGAATGCGCATTAATATGCGTTAAATGCAATAAAGCGTGCGTCTTATGTTTCGAATTGTACAAGATTGTGCTTATTTAAATGCGGTAAGCGCGCTAAACTGTACGAGCGCAAAGCATCTATTCAGGTTAAGCAACCCGTCAACCTATCTTACAATTGTGATATCAATAATTAATATAAATACCTGTCACATAATGTGTCTGTCTTCTGGTGATTTTGACACCATTGTTGCAATTCCAGCTTTTGTAGGAAACTTAAGCAGACCATGCGCAATGAAAAGTATTGCCCAAAACTTATGCAAGGATGGGTATCCTAATAGCGCATCATAATCGAACGCTGCGCGTATGATGCTAAACTCCACACTCTCAGTCCGCGTCCTTTCCCGATTATCATCATCCTTGAGTTGCAGTTCAACCCCTAAAGTTCCTAAAGTCAACATCGGATCTCCGGAGAGCCCTTGAAACCTATCTCTGGACGGCTTTAAGCCAAGTATGAGTTTGCGCGGAAGTTTCCTGTGACTAAGTTCAAACATGATGTCTGCGCTGCTGCCAGTGTCCACGCATAGGTGCTTGATCTTGAGTCCGTACTCAGGAAAACATCCGCCAACTACGATGAGATCACACTTGACTCCTCGAGCTTCAATAGATGAAAAGGAGACCTGCAAGTTTTCCCAAGAATGTGCAGGTCTTGGCTTCATTGTAGCGCATTCTCTTGTGAAAACATGGATTACCTTATCTTGCCCTTTTGCTTTGTCTTCATCGTACTCTTCCTTGCGCGATCGCTCCCTATGCTCCTTTAAGTGTTGAAGCTCACCTCACTTCAAACATGCGACCTCCTTGTCTAACGACCCGTCCTAATCCATCTGGACGAATACATTACATTTGGTTACATCGCGAGGTACTTGACCTCTATATGATACATTTTACAAACATTGCATTCGTTTTTAAAAGACAAACTTTCATTACATCGAAAGTTGACGGCATGCATACCATTTCATAATATATCCAACTATAATTGACTTAGTAATAATCTTGATGAACTCAACGACTCGAATGCAACGTCTTTTGAAATATGCCATTAATGACTCCAATTAATATCTCTAATATGAGCAAATGCACAGCGGAAGATTTCTTTCATACCTGAGAATAAACATGCTTTCAAATGTCAACCAAAAGGTTGGTGAGTTCATTAGTTTATCATAAACATTCATTTTCGTCATTTTAATAGACCACAAGATTTCATATATTCAATTGTACACGTAACTCGAGTACATAATAACACGCGTAACCCGCGAATTAAAAATCATTCATATGGTGAACGCTTGATAACCGACTTAACTTTAATGCATAGAATATCTCCAAACAGAACCTCTCGTCTGTAATATAATAATAATCTCGAAGTACTAAAGCATCCGTACCCCGGATGGGACTTATCGAGGTCCATAGATCTATCTTTAGGATTCGCGTCAATTAGGGGCCATACCCGTTTCCTAATTATTAGGTTACCAAGCTAAAAAAGGGGTGATATTCGATATCCATAATCCAGCCATAGAATGTAGTTTTTGATCACTTGTGTCTATTTCGTAAAACATTAATAAAATCAGCGCATGTATTCTCAGTCCCAAAAATATATATAAAAAGGGAGTAATGAAACTCACATAATGTATTTTGTAGTAAAAATACATATGAATATATTGAACAATGCGGGGTTGGCCTCGGATTCACGAACCTATATCATATATATATATGTTAACACATATAATGGTAATCGAACAACTTTATGTATATGTAGTTATGTATTAAGATTAATATTTATATATAATTTTATTAATACTTATAATATATTATAATGCTCATTTGATATATAATTTAATTAACGTTATGTCAATATAAATAATATTCTATTAGTTAAAACATAATATTATGTAATATTAGTATATATTTTTATATAAATATCTTCTGTTGGCAAAAATTAATAATAACACTAAGTTAAGGATAATAATGATTATGATAGTAATAATAGTAATAATAATAATAATAAATGTTTCTTTTTAATAACGAAAATTTTAATAAAGAAAATGATAGTTTTTAATGATAACAAAATAATAACTTTAGCAGGAATGATACTTTTAATAATAATAATAGTTTTTAAATAAAAAGATAAGTTTAATAATATTGATAATGAAAATAATAATTTTGATAATAATACTTAATACTTAATAATAATAATAATAATAATAATAATAATAATAATAATAATAATAATTTAACTATAATCTTAATAATAATAATAAATGATAATTAATACCTATATTAGTAATGATAATAATAATAATTGTAATACCAACAATAATAGTAAAATAATAATAATAATAATAATAATAATAATAATAATAATAATAATAATAATAATATAGTAATACTTGATAATATTATTTATATATATATATATATATATATATATATATATATACACACCTAATTAAAAGGAGAGCTGGACAGTTTATTTAGATCGAGGATGGAAAACATGCAGGAGAAGAAAAAAGAAGATCACGGCTCAGGGTTTCATCAATCCATTTATCAAGCAATCGATCAAGTAGCAGTCACCAATGTTTCATCGATCGATTTGTCCGATCAGGAGAAGAACTCATTCACAGAACATGAACTATAGAGATCATAACCGTCATCATCAGCCATCGTAGAAATCGAATTTCTATTTCATCGATATATACAATCAAAGATCTATGTACGTAATTCATTCACCTATAATTAATTCGTATGTTAGGGGTTTTATTTAGTCCGATTGGATTTATTTAAACTGGATCTATATACATAGTTACAATTTTTGTTGGATTTTGAAACTTATTGTATTTTAGGGATTAGGTTGATCTTGTGGTTTGGTTCAATCAACATGATGTAGTAGTCATAACAGAAAAATGTTTGATAGAGTCGAAGTAGAATTGCTAAAGCAGTAGCAGTCTAAAGAGTTCAATTCAAGTAGTAGTTTGCAACAATATTCTGTTTTGTCTTTCGAATTGATAAAAACAGAAACATTATAAAGCAGTAAAATAATAATGATTACCTTTGATTTTCGATGGTACTAAAACAGAAACTGTATTAGCAGTTTATGTTTTGATCCAAAATAGAAGACGGGTGTATCAATAATTGCTCGAAGCTGTGATGTAGATATTCGATGATGGGGTCGTGGTTGAAGGTTTATAGTGTCACGGTAGTACAACAGAAGGTAGCAGTAGCTTGTGGTGGTGATATTGATGATTAGAAGTCGAGCAGTAGCAACGATAATTTATAGTGGTGGTGTTAGAGCTACGGTCTGGTAACAGCAACCAAGAAAAGGAACATTAACCCCATTGGTGATGGCGGTTTGGGGTTGGAATTCGAGCAGGAACAGGTTAGATTCAAAAGATGGCAGTTTGATTTTTATACTTGTGATCTTATGTATTAAATTGTAGGTGTTTTCAATAATAAAATGAATTGTGTTTTGGTCTGAGCAGGAAACAGAAAGTGTAGCAGATTACCGGAGTGGTGAAGTCTCATAAGGATTGATGGTTATGATGGAGGTTGTGATGGTGGAGGATTCACGGCTGACTTGTGTTGTTCGATCCCACATAAAACAGAAATATAGGTAGTAGAGTTGCATGGTTTATGTGTTCATGATCAAAGAAAGAAAAAGAGATGAGATGGTAAAGTTGTCGTGGTTTGAATTGTAACAAGTTCACACCTCTAGCTGTATACATTATGTGTATGTATATAAGACATGTTGTGTTTATAAAGTTCTAGCTAGAATTTTATGAAATTTGATGTCATTAAATATGTGTATATACATATAGAGAATAGATGATAATAGAAGGTGGGGTTTAATTGGTTGTTTAAAAGGAAGCAGGTATATTATTGAATGTATCTAGTATGCAGTGTAAAGATAAAGGTAAAGAAAACAAATTGATCGAGCTGTAATAATCCTATCACCAACTTCCATTGAAATCATGACCCAGCTAAAGTGATTTGCTTTTTGTTTGTCAACATGAGTTCACGGGATAATACAAGACTCAATAATCTAATTTGGAATTGTTAGAATCAACTTTTTGTAGACAAAAACAATTTAACAACAATTTTGATGGTGAAAGCAAACAGAATCGTATCACTCCTTAACTTCTATAATTTATATAATTAAATTAGCATTAATAATTAATAATAATATATTGTATTATTTTATAATAAATATAACTATATGAATACTAATAATAATAATAATATTGATAAAGAAAATAATAACAAATAATCATAATAACCTAAAGTTAAAATTTTACTACTATTTCTAATGATAAATTAAAGGTATTGATTTTGTATATTAAATTAAATAATAGTATCATGATATTAACATTAGTATTAATAATGAATGTAATAATGATATAACAAGTGTAAATAACCTACATTTAATATTACGATTTATTAATTATGTAATATTATCTTATTTAATAAAGTTTATTTATTATTTATATATTTTATATATTACAAATAATTATAAATCATATATATATATATATATATATATATATATATATATATATATATGATTTATAATTATTTGTAATATATAAAATATATAAATAATAAATAAACTTTATTACAAATAATTATAAATCATATATATATATATATATATATATATATATATATATATATATATATATATATATATATATATATATATATATATATATATATTTATTTATTTATTTTAATGGTATCGTAACTATTTTATTTATTATTTTACCTTTTTAATTCCAATTGATTAATATGTATTTTATTAATATGTATATATATCTTTACATATTTATTTTACACACAATTGTTCGTGAATCATCGGGCATAGTCAAAGGTCATATGAATTCATAAGAATAGTTCAGAAATTCTTGAGACTCAACTTTACAAACTTTGCTTATCGTGTCGAAATTATATAAAGATTAAGTCTAAATTTGGTCGAAAATTCCCGGGTCGTCGCAGTACCTACCCGTTAAAGAAATTTCGTCCCAAAATTTGAGGGGGATGGTCATGGATGACAATAAATATGTTTTCATGCGTATACGAGTTGAAAATTAGAGTTTTATCATCATTGAGTAATATGGATAAAACAATTCGATTATTCGAAAAGTACAAATGAAACTAACACTAAATAGTGAAATGAGAAAGACAAGTTTCATCATAACTTTTGACTAGTCATGGTTGAATTTAGAAAATAAGGTGTGTCTTGATTTTTAACGTTGTCTTGGTTGAATTCCGGAATTTAAGGGATTTAAAAGAAATCTTGGAAATCTATAAGATCTGATTCTTCGGAATTCAAGGAGATTAGGATCTCTTTAATTCAATGCAGTCATCTATCTCGATTGCTTTGTCGAATATTTCTATTATAAATTAACTTCTTCTGTTTTCCATTATTTTCACCATTCCTTTACTCAATTCATACTTCCAAAAGATTCTAAAAATGATTAATCCAGTTCTAATCCTTGTCCTTATCCTTACTATCGCAACAATCATTCTCCTTTTCCAACTTCCACCGGAGGAATCTGTTTTCTTCTACTTCGCCCTTGGGGTTATAGTGTTTTTAATTCTCCCATGTCTTTATGTTGCGATAAACATTGATATACACGGTTTGTAATTTATGTTTTATTATCGGGCTTTATATTTCCTTTTATATTTAGGAGCTCCTTGCTCTTGTTTTCTCTTCCCGACTCCAAGTAAAGCGAATAATGGTTCAGAATTCATATGTATGAAATTTTGAATGATCATAATATACTAAGCAGAGGAATTGTAATAGCACGATTTGATTGGTTAAAATACCAGAATTACAGAAGATAGAACTATCAAGAATATATTTTTCTTGATATGTTCAGAGGTTAAGTAGAATGAAAGAGTTATGTAACATGACACATGATAATGGTATGATCTACTGTGAACCATCATCACGTTTCATTAGAAACTCAGCATGACTTACTGTAATATAATCACGTTGGCCGGGCGTCATTATATTATACTAACCCATTCTTCAATTCCCAACACTTCTCCACAATTCATTCATAATTTATACTTAGATTTTACTGAAGTTTCCAATATAATGGAATACTGAAAACACGAAGAGGTAGATAATTTCGGACAAGAATATTTATGAAAATATCCTCAGAAATATCGAAGATATTTATAATGATATTTTGGAATTTCTAAGTTCGAAGGTTGATGAAGAAAAAATTTTCGCAAGATTTTAGCATGACTTTGGAACAAGATATTCTCTAAAGATTTCGGCGGATCCAGCATTACCTGGATTCTTTGAATATAAGGTTTGGTCCTTGTATTTGTCCTTGGTCTCCTTCGTGGTCAGCTCAATCCGTTTTTTAGTACCAAATTTTTAATCGAGCGTTCCCAACACTCCATTCTTTATCATCAACCTCTTGGCCAATTAGGCCATCTACAATCTTAATGTTTCGTCTGCATTTAATGCAGCCATATCTGAATCGCCGGTTATCAATCTGAGGTGTTTTAAGGAGAATTGTGTTTTTAGATGATTAAACGCTGATGGTAGTATGGTGGAATATAAAAGGTTCTCTGGTAACAATAAATGAGCACACATATATTTCAAGGTTATAATAAGACTAGTACGATTGAAAAGTCGAAGTTGACTTGCTGGAGCTGTGACAAAATTGGCTAATTTGGGAAAGAATTGCATTGTTATTTATGGTAATAACAATGCCAAAGGAGCTAGCACAGATACGTGTTAAACGTTTACTCAGGTTTCGAGTGTGTATAACTATATGCATCAATCTTTTCTTCCGTAGATAAAATGCGGTTGGTTCATTCTCTCGATTGAGGTGTTTTCAAGAATCATGAAAAGTTTGAACGCATATTGTAATCGTCAAGATACAAATGAGGTTTAAGATGAGATCAAGTGGCAAACTTGTAGAAATGTTTAATTTCATATGTTATAATCAATATTTTAATTCATTTTAATTGTCCAATGTTATTAGTCCACAGTCGATAGTCCACAGTAACAGTCCAATAATTCATATATAGTTTAATATAGAATATTCGAATTAATTAATACGTATCGTGACCTGTGTACATGTCTCAGACTCGATCACAACTCAAAGTATATATATTATTTAAGAATCAACCTCAAACCTGTATAGCGAACTCGAACATTACAACATATAGAGTGTCTATAGTTATTCCAAATAATATATATAGATGCGTCGATATGATATGTCAAAACATTGTATACGTGTCCCGACATTTAAAGTGCGTAAAATAAATAACAGAAATTAAATGACGATAAATAAAATTGCGAGAATTTAAATTGCGATAATTAAAATGTAATCAGTTAGCTAGGAACAGTTAGCTGGAACAGTTAACGTGGATTCTTAACAAAATTTCTCATAGTTAATTTGTTTGTTTCTATCAAATTTTATTTTGTCCAATGTTTTCTTCATTGTGCCACTTGTTGGATTCTGATAAATCAAAATCCAAATATGAAATTGAATGAAAATAGTTATTCGGTGGTGAACGGATTCCTATAGCTGTGGATGTAAGTAGGATAGTAAATGAACTTTGAATCAGATTTGAAGAATGTACAGTGTAACTTATTAATGTGAAATCTAAATATTTCTCGGGTATTACCTACCCGTTAAAATATTTTCACCATTAATCGTTTGTACAAAAGAATTTTAATTACAATCTTTATGAAAATATACTTACATATATATTCTCTTCAGATGTAATCATAGATTTAATGAGTTAATATGATATTAAACTCATTTGATTTACCGTTAGAACGAGAATATATAATCTCTAAAACATTAAAGATTACATAATTGCCATGTCGAATGAAGGTAATTGATGTAGAATGTCATGTATAACGATGATTATGCTCGAGGTGTAGATTGTGATGTTGAGGTGCGGATTGTTGAAACTTGGGTTGTTGGTGGTACTGGTGCCGTTGGTGCTGAGGCTGGTGATGTTACTGGTGTTGGTGATACTGCTGGTGCTTGCAAATTGTGTACTGTGTTCTCTAAAGTTAATACTCGAGCTCAGAGTTCTCTAACTTCTTCTACTAACCCTAGTTGGTTATCAGTGTGAGGTAGAGGTCGGATATCTTCTCTAGTTCCGTTAATGGCAGCCTCAAGACGAAAAATTCTTGCAAAAAGGGTATAAACGGTGTTGCGAACGGGTTCGCCGGTGAGCAGGTCAATTACTCCAAGGTTAGGTGGTAGATTCGGTTCATGATATGGAGTTCCTTCTTCCCTTCTCCATAGGGTGAGTATGTCGCGAACCCACCCCCATTTTCTCCAGTAATCACGGTAGTTGATTAGTTGGTGTGCTCTTGTCACGCTGTCTTCGGAGTCAGAGGAACTTGGCCGATTCGTAGAGGCCATCTTACGCTATCTCAGGAAAGATTTTTGGTATGAAGAGTTTAGTGACAACAATTGATAGTTGAATGGTATTCTCAATGCATAATATGCATAGATATATATAGTACCAGGATCCCTTAAATTACGGAGAAATTTACGAAAGATATCAGGCAAAGTCTACCGTAATAGATACGCTAAGATATGAATTTATCTATACACTGTCTATGCAATAGAGGCAGTAAGACGTGTCTAGACTTTAAGGATGATAAGAAATTAATTTTCGACACTAAATGATAAGCAAAACTTTTGACATGCAGACACGGTCGAAGTCCAGACCCACTAATGCATCTAAACAACTATCAGTTAGACACACTAATGCAAGACCTGGTTCGCTAAGACCACCGCTCTGATACCAACTCTAATGACCCGTCCTAATCCATCTGGACGAATACATTACATTTGGTTACATCGCGAGGTACTTGACCTCTATATGATACATTTTACAAACATTGCATTCGTTTTTAAAAGACAAACTTTCATTACATCGAAAGTTGACGGCATGCATACCATTTCATAATATATCCAACTATAATTGACTTAGTAATAATCTTGATGAACTCAACGACTCGAATGCAACGTCTTTTGAAATATGCCATGAATGACTCCAAGTAATATCTCTAATATGAGCAAATGCACAGCGGAAGATTTCTTTCATACCTGAGAATAAACATGCTTTCAAGTGTCAACCAAAAGGTTGGTGAGTTCATTAGTTTATCATAAACATTCATTTTCATCATTTTAATAGACCACAATATTTCATATATTCAATTGTACACGTAACCCGAGTACATAATAACACGCGTAACCCGCAAATTAAAAATCATTCATATGGTGAACGCTTGATAACCGACTTAACTTTAATGCATATAATATCCCCAAACAGAACCTCTCGTCTGTATAATAATAATAATCTCGAAGTACTAAAGCATCCATACCCCGGATGGGACTTGTCGAGGTCCATAGATCTATCTTTAGGATTCGCGTCAATTAGGGGCCATACACGTTTCCTAATTATTAGGTTACCAAGCTAAAAAAGGGGTGATATTCGATATTCATAATCCAGCCATATAATGTAGTTTTTGATCACTTGTGTCTATTTTGTAAAACATTAATAAATTCAGCGCATGTATTCTCAGTCCCAAAAATATATATAAAAAGGGATTAATGAAACTCACATAATGTATTTTGTAGTAAAAATACATATGAATATATTGAACAATGCGGGGTTGGCCTCGGATTCACGAACCTATATCATATATATATATATATATATATATATATATATATATATATATATATATATATATGTTAACACATATAAGGGTAATCGAACAACTTTATGTATATGTAGTTATGTATTAAGATTGATATTTATATATAATTTTATTAATACTTATAATATATTATAATGCTCATTTGATATATGATTTAATTAACGTTATGTCAATATAAATAATATTCTATTAGTTAAAACATAATATTATGTAATATTAGTATATATTTTTATATAAATATCTTCTGTTTGCAAAAATTAATAATAACACTAAGTTAAAGATAATAATGATAATGATAGTAATAATAATAATAATAAAAAATGTTTCTTTTTAATAACGAAAATTTTAATAAAGAAAATGATAGTTTTTAATGATAACAAAATAATAATTTTAGCAGGAATGATACTTTTAATAATAATAGTAGTTTTTAAATAAAAATATAAGTTTAATAATATTGATAATGAAAATAATAATTTCGATAATAATACTTAATACTTAATAATAATAATAATAATAATAATAATAATAATAATTTAACTATAATCTTAATAATAATAATAAATGATAATTAATACCTATATTACTAATGATAATAATAATAATTGTAATACCAACAATAATAGTAAATTAATAATAATAATAATAATAATAATAATAATAATAATAATAATAATAAGAATATAGTAATGCTTGATAATATTATAATATATATATATATATATATATATATATATATATATATATATATATATATATATATATATATATATATATACCTAATTAAAAGGAGAGCTGGACAGTTTATTTAGATCGAGGATGGAAAACACGCAGGAGAAGAAAAAAGAAGATCACGGCTCAGGGTTTCATCAATCCATTTATTGAGCAATCGATCAAGTAGTAGTCACCAATGTTTCATCGATCGATTTGTCCGATCAGGAGAAGAACTCATTCATAGAACATGAACTATGGAGATCATAACCGTCATCATCAGCCATCGCAGAAATCGAATTTCTATTTCAATCGATATATACAATCAAAGATCTATGTACGTAATTCATTCACTTATAATTAATTCGTATGTTAGAGGTTTTATTTAGTCAGATTGAATTTATTTAAACTGGTTTTATATACATAGTTACGATTTTTGTTGGATTTTGAAACTTATTGTATTTTAGGGATTAGGTTGATCTTGTGGTTTGATTCAATCAACATGATGTAGTAGTCATAACAGAAAAATGTTTGATAGAGTCGAAGTAGAATTGCTAAAGCAGTAGCAGTCTAAAGAGTTCAATTCAAGTAGTAGTTTGCAACAATATTCCGTTTTGTCTTTCGAATTGATAAAAACAGAAACATTATAAAGCAGTAAAATAATAATGATTGCCTTTGATTTTCGATGGTACTAAAACAGAAACTGTATTAGCAGTTTATGTTTTGATCCAAAATAGAAGACGGGTGTATCAATAATTGCTCGAAGATGTGATGTAGATATTCGATGATGGGGTTGTGGTTGGAGATTTATAGTTTCACGGTGGTATAACAAAAGGTAGTAGTAGCTTGTGGTGGTGATATTGATGATTAGAAGTCGAGCAGTAGCAACAATAATTTATAGTGGTGGTGTTAGAGCTACGGTCTGGTAACAGCAACCAAGAAAAGGAACATTAACCCCAGTGGTGATGGCGGTTTGGGGTTGGAATTCGAGCAGGAACAGGTTAGATTCAAGAGATGGCAGTTTGATTTTTATACTTGTGATCTTATGTATTAAATTGTAGGTGTTTTCAATAATAAAATGAATTGTGTTTTGGTCTGAGCAGGAAACAGAAAGTGTAGCAGATTACCGGAGTGGTGAAGTCTCATAAGGATTGATGGTTATGATGGAGGTTGTGATGGCGGAGGATTCACGGTTGACTTGTGTTGTTCGATCCCACATAAAACAGAAATATAGGTAGTAGTGTTGCATGGTTTATGTGTTCATGATCAAAGAAAGAAAAAGAGATGAGATGGTAAAGTTATCGTGGTTTGAATTGTAACAAGTTCACACCTCTAGCTGTATACATTATGTGTATGTATATAAGACATGTTGTGTTTATAAAGTTCTAGCTAGAATTTTATGAAATTTGATGTCATTAAATATGTGTATATACATATAGAGAATAGATGATAATAGAAGGTGGGGTTTAATTGGTTGTTTAAAAGGAAGCAGGTATATTATTGAATGTATCTAGTATGCAGTGTAAAGATAAAGGTAAAGAAAACAAATTGATAGAGCTGTAATAATCCTATCACCAACTTCCATTGAAATCATAACCCAGCTAAAGTGATTTACTTTTTGTTTGTCAACATGAGTTCACGGGATAATACAAGACTCAATAATCTAATTTGGAATTGATTAGAATCAACTTTTTGTAGAAGAAAACAATATAACAACAATTTTGATGGTGAAAGCAAACAGAATCGTATCACTCCTTAACTTCTATAATTTATATAATTAAATTAGCATTAATAATTAATAAATATATTATTAATAATATTAATAATTATTATATCAGTAGTAATAAATAATAATGATACAAAAATCATAAAAATTATAATAATTATATTATTAATGATAATAATAATAGATTGTATTATTTTCTAATAAATATAACTATATTAATACTAATAATAATAATAATAATAATAATAATAATATTGATAAAGAAAATAATAACAAATAATCATAATAACCTAAAGTTAAAATTTTACTACTATTTCTAATGATAAATTAAAGGTATTGATTTTGTATATTAAATTAAATAATAGTATCATGATATTAACATTAGTATTAATAATGAATGTAATAATGATATAACAACTGTAAATAACCTACATTTAATATTACGATTTATTAATTATGTAATATTATCTTATATAATAAAGTTTATTTATTATTTATATATTTTATAAATTACAAATAATTATAAATCATATATATATATTTATTTATTTTAATGGTATATTAACTATTTTATTTATTATTTTACCTTTTTAATTCTAATTGATTAATATGTATTTTATTAATATGTATATATATATATATATATATATATATATATATATATATATATATCTTTACATATTTATTTTACACACAATTGTTCGTGAATCATCGGGCATAGTCAAAGGTCATATGAATTCATAAGAATAGTTCAGAAATTCTTGAGACTCAACTTTACAAACTTTGCTTATCGTGTCGGAATTATATAAAGATTAAGTTTAAATTTGGTCGGAAATTCCCGGGTCGTCACACCTTGTCCGCCAATGCTTTACACCTGTTAGTCTCATGCCCATAATAATCATGGAAATCGCAGAACTTAGACTTGTCACGTCTAGAGTATTCAGACATGCGTACAGGTCTGCCAAAGGTCTGCGATATCGGTTCTGTTGCAAGAATTTCCTTAAGACTTTTTGTCAAGTTTTTGATGAGCGTTTGGTTATGCTCCCGGTTTCTGTTCCGCTAATTGTTGCTACCATGATGTCCGTAGGTGTGCCCACGTCTGTTGTCATTATTGTGCTAATAGGGACCATTATCCTAGTATCCCCTGTGGGAGTTGCGCGAATTGCGCCCTCCCCTAGGTGATTCATGGTCGTTGTGATGACCATGACTATTTCCATATCCCGAGTATCGTATGGTATCTTCAACTACGCGCAGATGCTCATGCGCTTCTCTGATGGTTTCAGTTAGTGTCTCTGGTGGCCTCTTTCGCAATTTTTTCCATAACTGTAAGTGACGCTCTCTACAGATTCTGTAATGAATCCTAAAACCTTCTGTGATTATGCCAAATTAGGGATGCATGCTACTTCTCGGCTGTACCTATCGATAAACTGTCCCATAGACTCCCCACGCCCTTGTTTGATGTCGTGACATTCGACGTGAGTCCGCTCAGATGCTCTCATGTTGTGAAATTTGAGCAAGAAGTGCTCCCTTAAATCATGGTAAGAAATAATGAGCAGCACAGGAAGGTTATTAAACCATTAACGCGCTATTCCCTCAAGGAGGGGAGGGAATTCGGCGCACTTGGTTTCATCTGTCCACCTTTGGTTGCGAGCGATGCCTTCATATTTCTGCAAGAAGCCATCAGGGTCTGAGAGTTCATCGTAGTACCCCAGCGTAAGTGGGATTATAGGTAAGGTTGTGGCGATATAGTTAAGTATGTGAGACGCGAACTTTTCAGAAGTGGGCGCGGTCTCAAACGTTGGTTTAAAATTAATCCCCTTCATCCCTGCGTATAGGTTTCTGACCATCAGTTCTACCTTCCCTGGTTGCTCAAATTCTTTAACCATATCATCTGGTGCAACCTTCATCAACGAGTAAATCAAGTTAGCCTGGTTTTGGACGTACTCTTCAAGTGTTTGAGTGCTTGGTGTAGAGTTTGACATTGTGCTGATAGGTGTCTGTTGGGATACATAGACTGCTGGGGTTGTGCGCGATTCTGTTTGCGGTGCCATCTGATACAACCCTGAACCCAACTGAATGCTCTAGATGTTTAACTCCTGTGTGTCATAGCCTATTTTTTGTAAGGCTTCTATCGCGCTAGCCGGTATAGTGGGTGTGCGCGATTCGATACTTGAAAACTCGGCATTAGCACCATGCATAGATGACCCAGATGCACTGATGTAGATGGGAATGGTTCCTATATAGGTGGTGCTTGCCACCACGATATTGGTCGCGTAGTCTCAGGAGTTTTGAAACCTTGCGTCAGAGTCTCTGGTGAATGAGGAAGAGTAGTTCGTGTTGGAAATGCACTTGTACATCTGCTCGCCTGTGTATCCGTTGGCTTGGATACTCGTGGTACTTGTGGTCGTGCTGGAACTGCCTTTGAAACCTCCGGTTGACTCGTCATTTCCTTCGCGCTACGCTTGAATTACCTGGGAGTGAAACACACACATAAAAAGAAATGTTTGAAGGTAAATAACTTTTAAAAAAAAGATTTTAACAAAACCTTTTAACTAGAAGTCCCACGGATGGCGCCATTTGATCAACCATAAATTAGTCCAAGGGGTTCGGTTCATGCAAGATCAACAATAAAGGGCGATTTAAGGGTTCTTTGAGTTTAACTCTCCGGTCCGGAGTACCGTGAATAACCCTCATACGAGATGATGAACTCATAAAGGGTGGTTAAACATGACCCACCATTATTCGAGTTAGCCGGAACTGATGGCTCAAGGGCGGTGTTAGGATTTATGTTATAGCCACGTTACCTGAAACCGCAAAGAGTGTTAAAGTGCTATTCCAGTTGCGCGGGTTAGCTGGTGTGTAAGAATAATGCAATTGAGAGTGATTTTTGGTGAAGTGGAAGTGATTCCCAATTGTGTATTTTCAGCTCAAGTTAGATCTATTTATGTATGTGAGCTTTTGTCCATTAGTGCCACGTAAGGGGATAAAAAGACATGTTAGTGCCACGTTGCTTTGTCTTTGTCTTTTTATTCCGTAAAGCTATAAAAAGTGCTGCCATTAATTTAGTGTTGCTCCCTTTATACCATGCTGTCCTTTCCCACTCGTTATGCAATGTTAGGATTTGTACCATCCTATCACAAGTGTTCTTTCTGCTTTAGTGTCGTCATAGTACACTTCTGTCCTTGCGTGCATGCTTTGGATGGCACCATATTTAGACTACGCGACCCTAACGTCGAGGGCATCACATTATGTCATAATCAATCATGTGTGAGCAAGTGCATTAACACAGTCTTGTATGATTATTATGGGGTGATGCGTGAAATGTCCCGTTCTTATTGATTAAAAACGTTCCATATTAATTGATTTCGTTGCGAGGTTTTGACCTCTATATGAGACGTTTTTCAAAGACTGCATTCATTTTAAACAAACCATAACCTTTATTTCATCAATAAAGGTTTAAAAAGCTTTACGTAGATTATCAAATAATGATAATCTAAAATATCTTGTTTACACACGACCATTACATAATGGTTTACAATACAAATATGTTACAACAAAATAAGTTTCTTGAATGCAGTTTTTACACAATATCATACAAGCATGGACTCCAAATCTCGTCCTTATTTAAGTATGCGACAGCGGAAGCTCTTAATAATCACCTGAGAATAAACATGCTTAAAACGTCAACAAAAATGTTGGTGAGTTATAGGTTTAACCTAAATATATCAAATCATAATAATAGACCACAAGATTTCATATTTCAATACACATCCCATACATAGAGATAAAAATCATTCATATGGTGAACACCTGGTAACCGACATTAACAAGATGCATATATAAGAATATCCCCATCATTCCGGGACACCCTTCGGATATGATATAAATTTCGAAGTACTAAAGCATCCGGTACTTTGGATGGGGTTTGTTAGGCCCAATAGATCTATCTTTAGGATTCGCGTCAATTAGGGTGTCTGTTCCCTAATTCTTAGATTACCAGACTTAATAAAAAGGGGCATATTCGATTTCGATAATTCAACCATAGAATGTAGTTTTACGTACTTGTGTCTATTTTGTAAATCATTTATAAAACCTGCATGTATTCTCATCCCAAAAATATTAGATTTTAAAAGTGGGACTATAACTCACTTTCACAGATTTTTACTTCGTCGGGAAGTAAGACTTGCCCACTGGTTGATTCACAAACCTATAACAATATATACATATATATCAAAGTATGTTCAAAATATATTTACAAAACTTTTAATACATTTTGATGTTTTAAGTTTATTAAGTC
Organism: Rutidosis leptorrhynchoides; assembly: GCF_046630445.1. Taxonomy (NCBI): domain Eukaryota; kingdom Viridiplantae; phylum Streptophyta; class Magnoliopsida; order Asterales; family Asteraceae; genus Rutidosis; species Rutidosis leptorrhynchoides. The sequence continues at coordinate 225,635,607 of NC_092336.1, forward strand.
AGCTGTCCTCGTTAGTAACCTACAACTAGTTGTCCACAGTTAGAAGTACAGAAATAAATCGATAAATATTATCTTGAATCAATCCACGACCCAGTGTATATGTATCTCAGTATTGATCACAACTCAAACTATATATATTTTGGAATCAACCTCAACCCTGTATAGCTAACTCCAACATTCACATATAGAGTGTCTATGGTTGTTCCGAAATATATATAGATGTGTCGACATGATAGGTCGAAACATTGTATACGTGTCTACGGTATCTCAAGATTACATAATATACAATACAAGTTGATTAAGTTATGGTTGGAATAGATTTGTTACCAATTTTCACGTAGCTAAAATGAGTAGTTTTTACCAATTTTGTTTTGCTCGCCATTTATTCGTTTCTAATCCGTTTTGAGTGATTTAAGTGGCCACGGTTTCGTATTGAACTTGAATTTATGAAACTAAACAGAAAAGGTATAGGTTTATAGTCGGAAATACAAGTTACAAGTTGTTTTTGAAAGAGGTAGTCATTTCCGTCGAAAGAACGACATCTTGATGACTGTTTTGAAAAACATACTTTCACTTTGAGGTTAACCATGATTTTTGGATATGGTTTCATGTTCATAAGAAAAATCATTTTCCCATAATTATAGCTTTTAAATCAAAGTTTTTCATAATTTTAATTATCCAAACCAAAACAGCCCCCGGTTGTAACTACGAAGGCGTAAATCCGGTTTTATGGTGTTTATCGTGTTTCCGGGTTTTAAATCATTATGTTAGCATATCATATAGATATATATCATGTGTATAGTTGATTTTAAAAGTATATTTAGAAGGATTAACTTTTGTTTGCGAACAAGTTTAGAATTAACTAAACTATGTTCTAGTGATTACAAGTTTAAACCTTTGAATAAGATAGCTTTATATGTATGAATCGAATGATGTTATGAACATCATTACTACCTTAAGTTCCTTGGATAAACCTACTGGAAAAGAGAAAATGGATCTAGCTTCAACGGATCCTTGGATGGCTCGAAGTTCTTGAAGCAGAATCATGACACGAAAACAAGTTCAAGTAAAATCATCACTTGAAATAAGATTGTTATAGTTATAGAAATTGAACCAAAGTTTGAATTTGATTATTACCTTGTATTAGAATGATAACCTACTGTAAGAAACAAAGATTTCTTGAGGTTGGATGATCACCTTACAAGATTGCAAGTGAGCTAGCAAACTTGAAAGTATTCTTGATTTTATGTAACTAGAACTTGTAGAATTTATGAAGAACACTTAGAACTTGAAGATAGAACTTGAGAGAAATCAATTAGATGAAGAAAATTGAAGAATGAAAGTGTTTGTAGGTGTTTTTGTTCGTTGGTGTATGGATTAGATATAAAGGATATGTAATTTTGTTTTCATGTAAATAAGTCATGAATGATTACTCATATTTTTGTAATTTTATGAGATATTTCATGCTAGTTTCCAAATGATGTTCCCACATGTGTTAGGTGACTCACATGGGCTGCTAAGAGCTGATCATTGGAGTGTATATACCAATAGTACATACATCTAAAAGCTGTGTATTGTACGAGTACGAATACGGGTGCATACGAGTAGAATTGTTGATGAAACTGAACGAGGATGTAATTGTAAGAATTTTTGTTAAGTAGAAGTATTTTGATAAGTGTATTGAAGTCTTTCAAAAGTGTATAAATACATATTAAAACACTACATGTATATACATTTTAACTGAGTCGTTAAGTCATCGTTAGTCGTTACATGTAAGTGTTGTTTTGAAACCTTTAGGTTAACGATCTTGTTAAATGTTGTTAACCCAATGTTTATAATATCAAATGAGATTTTAAATTATTATATTATCATGATATTATCATGTATGAATATCTCTTAATATGATATATATACATTAAAAGTCTTTACAACGATAATCGTTACATATATGTCTCGTTTAAAAATCATTAAGTTAGTTGTCTTGTTTTTACATATGTAGTTCATTGTTAATATACTTAATGATATGTTTAATTATCATAGTATCATGTTAACTATATATATATCCATATATATGTTATCATATAGTTTTTACAAGTTTTAACGTTCGTGAATCACCGGTCAACTTGGGTGGTCAATTGTCTATATGAAACATATTTCAATTAATCAAGTCTTAACAAGTTTGATTGCTTAACATGTTACAAACATTTAATCGTGTAAATATCAATCTCAATTAATATATATAAACATGGAAAAGTTCGGGTCACTACAATGCGCGACATTCCGATGTTGCGCAATGGATGTGCAGCTATGCGCATCATTATTTATGTTTTAAAACATTGTAATGCTAAAAGTTTGGAAACACATTTACTTCATGTAAGAGGGGGATATAAAATGATTTTTTTTCTTATCAAATCATCCTAACTATCTTTCTAATCATATTTTTTTTTAAAGCAGTACGAGATCATGTAGGAGGACTTAACCATCCACAAATTCATCTCTCGCAGTTGCATAAACCACCCCCAACTGCTGTCTAGGAGGAATCCCGACCCAATTCGAGGGCATAAGGGGTAAAACCCCCTCCCCATCTGCCCCCACAATGTGATGTGCGGAAGGCACCCTTGGGTGGAATTCAATAGTAAAGGGTCAACTTTGTGCGCAATGCTGCACCTTACGGGATTCGAACTCCTGACCTCTCGCTAAGAGAGGCGATCAACTACTACTGAAAGGACCCGTTCATATACATTATAAACGATTCACAATAGTTGATTACATTGCGAGGTATTTGACCTCTATATGATACATTTTACAAACATTGCATTCGTTTTTAAAAAACAAACTTTCTTTACATCGAAAATTGACAGGCATGCATACCATTTCATAATATCCACTATCCAACTATAAATTGATTTAATAATAATCTTTGATGAACTCAATGACTCGAATGCAACGTTCTTCGAAATATGCTATGAAAGACTCCAAGTAATATCTTTAAAATGAGCAAATGCACAGCGGAAGATTTCTTTAACACCTGAGAATAAACATGCTTTAAAGTGTCAACCAAAAGGTTGGTGAGTTCATTAGTTTATCATAATCATTTATTTCCATCATTTTAATAGACCACAAGAATTTCATTTCCAGTTCTCATAAATATACGTCCCATGCATAGAGACAAAAATAATCATTCATATGGTGAACACCTGGTAACCGACATTAACTAGATACATATAAGAATATCCCCTATCATTCCGGGATCCTCCTTCGGACATGATATAAATTTCGAAGTACTAAAGCATCTGGTACTTTGGATGGGGTTTGTTAGGCCCAATAGATCTATCTTTAGGATTCGCGTCAATTAGGGTGTCTGTTCCCTAATTCTTAAATTACCAGACTTTAATAAAAAGGGGCATATTCGATTTCGATAATTCAACCATAGAATATAGTTTCAATTACTTGTGTCTATTTTGTCAAACATTTATAAAAGCGCATGTATTCTCAGTCCCAAAAATATAAAGGGTAAAAAGGCAAATGAAACTCACCATACTGTATTTCATAGTAAAAATACATATGATGTCATTGAACAAGTGCAAGGTTGGCCTCGGATTCACGAACCTAAATTAATTATATATATTTATGTGTTGGTCAATATTTGTCTAACAAATTAGGTCAAGTCATAGTGTACCACATCCTAATGCTCGAGACTAATACAGTAAAACCTCTATAATTTAATACTCGATAAATTAATAACCTCGATAAAATTAATAATTTGTCCGGTCCCAACTTGGGACCAGTACAAATTTGAACCCCAATCGATAAAATAATAAGATAATAATTTTTTTGAAATCTCAATGTAAATATATTGATCCCAACGAAACTATAAATTAATAATTACTATTTTTTTTAATTCCTAATATACATTGACCTTGACAAGTTCATTAATGTGTAAATGTATATACATGAGAATTTTGAAGGTCCTTGTTTATGTTTTATTCAAATAGGTAAAGTAAACGGACATTGTAATTTCTAACGCCGATGCATTAATTTGATAATTGCTCACAAATATAAATATAAGCCAATTTTGTAAATTGATAATTTATTAATTTATCGATATAATAATATCTCGCTAAATTAATAAAATATCTCGGTCCCAACATTATTAATTTATAGAGGTTTTACTGTATGCAAAAGTCAACAAAAGTAAATTTGACTCAAAATAATTTCTAAAAATCTATACATGATTAATATATAGTTTAAATATCGTCGTTTTATATTTTTAAATATTTTTAAAAGATTTATTAGAGTAAATAATATAATTTATTTATTAATAAATAAAATTTTATATTAAATTTATATAATAAAATATACTTTTATATATATTAAGTAATACGTAGTAAAATTTATAGGGTTCATTTAATATCATAAAGATAATATGATAGGTATTATTAAAGTAAGTTATTACACGTAGTAAAATATGTTTGTATCACATATTTATTTGATAAAATAATATCTATAATGATAGTAAGTAAAAGTTGTATTATTTTATAATAATAATAATTATTATAAAAATATCAATATTTATAATTACTAAGATGACATTATGATAAAACGATAATTCTAATTATGATAACTTTAATATTTACGATAATTTTTAATATTATCTTTAAAATAATAATAATAATGATATTTTATAGTAACAATGACATTTCTATTAAAATGATAATTTTTGTTAAAATGATAGTTTTAATACTAACGATACTTTTAATAATAATAGTAATGATAAAAATAATAAGAACGATAATTTTATCTAAATCAATATCTTATAATATTTTAATTTCATCATGATACTCTTACTCATTATTTCCTAATCGTTTCATTTAATAGCTTTTAATCGTCTTTTATATTGTGTTCATAATAATGATAATAATAGTAATCAAAATAATTAGGTGTTACAAATATTTGTTTTAATTACACTAATATTAATAATGATAGTTACTATAACATTATTAACGATAATACTAATAATTATCTTAATGATAATATTATAGTAATAGTAATAATAATAATAACAATAACAATAACCATTTTTAAATAATGATATATATATATATATATATATATATATATATATATATATATATATATATATTAATAATGATAATAATAATAATAATAATAATAATAATACTAATAATAATAATAATAATAATTGGATAATAATAATAATACTAATTATAACTTTAACGATAATAACGATAGTAATAATAAAAAAAATAACAATTTTTAATGATAAATCCCTTTTATTAATAAAGATAATAATAATGATAATAATAAGATAAAACTAGAACGACGATAAAAACGACGATAATAATAATCATTTTTAATAAAAAATATCAAAAATTCAATTGATTATAACTTCTAATCCGTTCATCGAAACCATTCGATATCTAAAGGAAAAGTTCTTAATTTTTCGCTAGCTTTCCAAGAACATGAATATCTTATACCTTATCTCAACCGCAAGTGTAACTAATTCAAGATTCAACCTTACCTGTCTAAGGGCAATATCAAAAGTACAAGCATGCATAATCCTAAATACTCGAGCACTAGTCAGGGATACACTATTAGTATGTAAAAGTTAAATTATGAGTACTCACGTATCAATATTGAGATTCAATATTGCAGGAAAGGTACGTAGACGCAACGGAAATTATAAACACTATATTGACCTCACGAGCATACCCATGAACTATACTCAATCACCTCCATAGCTATAACCCATAATTTCCTTAATCTTATCCTACTCGAAAAACAATTTCGAAATCACTCAGACAGCACTCCGTCGTAATATTTTATGTATACTAATAATATCTTGAAATAATACGAAGTAAATATATATATGTAAATCGATTGAGAGAGTTTAGAGAAAAATATTTTCAAGTTTCTATGAAATAATGAAACCTATTGAATTCTATTTATAATAGATTTTTGAATTATTAAAGTGAATTATTAAAGTATGAATTATTAAAGTGAATTATTAAAGTATGAATTATTAAAGTGAATTATTAAAGTATGAATTATTAAAGTGAATTATTAAAGTATTAATTATTAAAGTGAATTATTATTAAAGTTAAAGTAAAGTAAAAATAAAGTAAAGGTAAAGTTTAAGTATAGTAAAAGTATAAAACTATGTACGTATAATACGCGTATAAATATATATAATATTAATTTAAATCGTTATATATATTTAATAAAATAAAATATAAATATCGTTATCTTTATCATACTAGTTAAGTAATGAGTTGTCAAAAGTGGTTCTAAATATTTATAAAAGTTATATACGTTTTAATAATAAAGTTCTTTTTAAACTGAAAACGTTTTTGTACGTTTGAAACTAAATAGATCAATCGAGTCTTTATGAGATTCAATCTTCCACTATCCTTTGTCTAGTTCTCAATGATTGATAATTTTTTCTTATTTATAAATCACTTTACCATTTTTCGAATATTGTTAAAATGAAAATATTTCTCAAATCAACGTGGGTCTTTCAACAGAGATTTGTAATCATAATTCAATATATCTGATAATTCAATCATTTGATCTTATCTTCTAATTCCATTGATAAATATTTTGAAACAGATACAATCATATAAAGTATTTAATCTAATATTTTGTTTACGTTTCAAGTTATAATATATATACACATATACATATATAATCATATTCGTTTAATGGTTCGTGAATTGTTGGAACTTGGTCGAGGTTGAATGAATGTATGAACATAGTTTAAAATTCTTGAAATTCAACTTAACAAATATTGCTTATCGTGCCGGAAACATATAAAGATTAAAGTTTAAATTTGGTTGGAAATTTCCGGTGTCGGAAACATATAAAGATTAAAGTTTAAATTTGGTTAGAAATTTCCGGGTTGTCACAGTACCTACCCGTTAAAGAAATTTCGTCCCGAAATTTGAGTGGAAAGGTCGTGAATGATAATAAGTATGTTTTCATGATGCATACGGGCTGAAAATTAGAGTTTTATCATCAGCGAATAATTTGGATAAACAATCCATTTATATGAAGAGTACGAATGAAGCTAACATAGAAGAGTGAAATGAGTAAGTGTAGATTCATCTTATCATTTGACGTAGATATGATTGATTCCCAGATTTCAAGGGATTTGAAGAAAATCTTCTTAATAAGATTTGACTCTCCGGTAATCAAGGGAATTACGATCCGCTTTAAATGCGATCGTCCATTTTAATTGTTCTGTCGGAGATTTTTTTATAAATTCACCTCCTTCGTTTCCTTACAACTCACACCTTCTGTTGATTCATTTTATGCAAGTTCCTAGACATCTACCCACGTCCATTGCAGGTACAATAGTTTACAGGCCACCATGATTGCTCGTTATTATCTTATCCGTGTTTGTATGTGGTTACAGGAACTGCAGGAATGAGATTTAGATGTTTGACTATGTTAGACTTAGTCAGACGTACGAGTGAAGCCTCACTAGTACGGCTGACAGGCTCATACGCACGGTTGATGCTGAGCTAAGTTACAATTACAATCTAAATGAGAAGACACGAGTGAGTGATCACCCATACGGCTGATGAAGCCAACTCGTACGTGTGATGAATGAATCGTATGGGTGAGTCAACAGCAGGGGTATATAAAGTCTTATGTTCTTCATTTTAGGTTAAGCCTCCTATTGTTACACACACTCAGATCTAGTGAGCTCCTCCGATTCTCTCTCAGTCCAAATCACCCAGGTGGTGAATAATAGCTCTAGGCGTTGATCTAATCACACTTGATTTAGTTGTGGTTTGACTAAATTAATCAAAAAAAAAAACTTAACCTATTCACTAGAGGGTTTGATTCACTTATTCCGCCATTGTGTGAGTTAAATCTATTGATTTCTAAGTTCCTAGTCATGTTTCATCACCTTCTATTCTTTCCCCCTCAACTCATATTTTAAAGTATTCATCAATATACTCCATCCAGTTCTGATTCTCGATATACTTCTAACTTTCATATCGGTCATTCTTCTTTTTCATCTACCGCTGGAAGAATCTATTTACTTCTACTATACTCTTGGGTTTATAGTGTTTCTAGTTCTCCCGTGTCTTTATATTTCTATATGCATCGATATATATGGTTTATAATTTCTGGTTTGTCGGAGTTTTGTCCTTTCGTTTCTTCTTCTTGCGATTAAGCACGGCTTGTAATGGTCCAGAATTCACAGATATGAATTTCGGAATGAACATTGTTAATGTTCTAGGAAGGAAATTGTGATGGCACGATCTTGACTTGTCAAATTACTAGAATACCTTGGAAAAGGCCGAATCATCAAGAAATATTTTCTTGATATTTTAGAGGTTAAATAGAATACAAGAGTTGATAAGGCTAAAAAGGAACATATATTTCATAGCAATATCCCTCCTAAATAATAGGTTTTCATATGTAATTGTATTATATTTTCATTGTAATTGTTTATATTTAATAAGTGCGAAGACAAAAGGCGTAAACGAAGATTTGAAGACAAAAAGGTCCAAAATGCTCAAATGTACAAGATTCAATCAAAAAGGTTCAAAATATTTATGAAGGACGTCTAAAAATGACAAGAGTACAAGTTGCGGAACGCAAAGTACACGATATAAAATAATACGCGAAGACGTCCGAAAATCCGGAACCGGGACCCGAGCCAAGAAGAAACGCCCGACGCAACGGACCAAAAATATCTAGTCTACTATGCACAAGAATAAAATATAATATATAAATAATTATATTAATTATTTATATATTTATATTTATTTTAAATTATGTCGACGAACAAGAAAACAAAAATGATTGAGCTGGATTCTGGTGGCCATGCCAGTCGCATGGCAAATAGGCATAAACCCATGCGAGTCGCATGAGGATCAGAATCAGCTCACATTCTATAAATTGCCAGTTTTTCGTTCGTTTTTAAACACACCACACCAACATAATAATAATAATACTCCCTAGTATAATATAAATAAATATATATATGTATATATAGTATAGATTAGTGTTATATTAGATTAGTTCGGGTTATGTAAAGGTTATTTTACGGGTTTTTAAAGTCGGAGCTCTGTCCGTGTAACACTACGCGATAAATAATCAATGTAAGCTATGTTCTCCCTTTTAAATTAATGTCTCGTACTTAAGTTATTATTATGCTTATTTGAGCCGAAGTAATCATGATGTTGGGCTAATTACTAAAATTGGGTAATTGGACTTTGTACCATAATTGGGGTTTGGACAAAAGAACGACACTTGTGGAAATTAGACTATGGGCTATTAATGGGCTTTATATTTGTTTAACTAAATGATAGTTTGTTAATGTTAATATAAAGATTTACAATTGGGCGTCCTTATAAATTACCATATACACTCGATCGGACACGATGGGCGGGGTATTTATATGTACGAATAATCGTTCATTTAACCGGACACGGGAATGGATTAATAGCCACTAGAATAATTAAAACAGGGGTGAAATTACATTCAAGGGTAATTGGTGTAATTGTAAACAAAGTAGTAAAACCTTGGTTTACACGCAGTCGATAACCTGGTGTATTCATTAAACAAAGTATTAAAACCTTGTTACAATTCGAATCCCCAATTAGTTGGAATATTTAACTTCGGGTATAAGAATAAATTGACGAGGACACTCGCACTTTAAATTTATGACCGATGGACTGTTATGGACAAAAACCAGACGGACATATTAAATAATCCAGGACAAAGGACAATTAACCCATGGGCATAAAACTAAAATCAACACGTCAACCATCATGGTTACGGAAGTTTAAATAAGCATAATATATTTTATTTCATATTTCCTCGTACTTTTATTTATTGTCATTTTAATTATTGTTATTTATTTTATATTGTTATTTAAATATCGTCATTTACTATACGCTTCGCTTAAAATATAAAATCGACAAACCGGTCATTAAACGGTAAACTCTCCTTTTATATATTGTTATATATAATTATATATATTTTGTACAAATATAATTATATAAAAATAAGTGTTTCATAAGCCCGTCTCCCTGTGGAACGAACCGGACTTACTAAAAACTATACTACTCCGCGACTAGGTACACTGCCTATTGTGTTGTAGCAAGGTTTAGGTATATCCATTTTGTAAATATTTAATTAAAACTTGTTAAATTTTGTAGCATTCCGTATTAAAAATATAGTATATTTCGTAACCCCACGCTACGACATCAAGTTTTTGGCGCCGCTGCCGGGGAGTCGGCGAAATTTTTATATTTTGTTTTTAGAAAAACAATATAAAATCTTAAAAAAAAAAAAAAAAAAAAATTAAAAATTTTTAAAACCGAAAAAAAAAAATTATATATATATATATAAATCTATTTTTATGTTTTTATTATAAAGTATTTTTATTTTATTTTAGTTTTTAAAATTAAGTTTTTATTTAAATTATATATATATTTTATATTTTATATATTAAAATAGAAAAATTAAAAATTAGAAAAACAGAAAATAAAAATAAATATAAATTAAATACAAATTGAACCTTTGTTTGAACCCCCATTTGAACCGGCTCTGCAGGTCATGCGACTCGCATGACCGTAGCCTGAACCCCATGCGAGTCGCATGATGGGTGCTGACAGGCCAGGTTTTACCCTAGTTACGCATTAATTACGGTGTAATATTATATTATTATTATTAAAACCCTATTTAGGTTATTTGTTTAATATTATTTAGTTTTATTAATTTATAATATTTACTTATAATTAGTTTATTAAATATATAAAATTAATACTTTTATAATTTAAAATATAAAAATAATATTTTTATAAAAATATATAATTTTATAACTTTTTATTTCTTTTTCTATTTTGTATCTTTTTAATCGTTTAGCGTAATATTTGTATTTTTATCGTTCATAGTTAGTTTTTAGTCTAGTTTTTTTTTTTTTTGCCATAATTATTCTATATTTCTAGATTCTTAGGCTTTGCCGTAAAATCTCTTAAGTGCTTTTTCTTTAGATTAAGACTTAGGCCCTTTAGAATTTTGCGACGCCGTTTATAGATTTTAGTGCCTAATAAATTGCCGTTTTTCCTTTAGAATTGCATTTACCTTTAGACTTTTAGGCGCAACTTTTTAGATTTAGTTTTTAGACTTTTAAGTTTCGACGTTTTTCTTTCTTATTTTTATTTTTCGACGTTTTTCGACGCGCAATCTATTTCTTTCTTATTTCTCGACGCTCTAGTTTTTAGGACCTAGAATTTTCTCTATTTCTTATCTAATTCTCAAAACGGAAAGAAAAATTATTTAAGCGGTTAAGTTAATGGACGTTGACATTTTTCTGGTTCGTAGTAATAGTTGGATTTGTTAGTGGCTAGTTGTGGGCTTCCGATTTAAAGGGTCCTGGCTACCTGCTGCATCTTTTGGCTATTCGAAACGTGGGCAAAAATCAGAAAAGTCTATTAATTGGACAACTTATATAAGTTTTTCTATTTTTATAACTAATAGGATCATTTGTGAATGTAGCTAAAATTTGGCCGTCGCAATAAAATGGAAAATTTTGAAAACAAGGCCTTGGAAACTCTTTTTGAACTCCAAAATCAATTAAATCAATACTCTCAACCGAGTGTTGATGACAATTCGTTCAGTCAATCTTGGATCACAAATGACGAAACAATAACTGGTTGTGAAATCTGTGGAGATTATCACTCAACATGGGAATGTTATTATTACGTTCCTATGGAAAATTACGTACCCACAGAACCTGAATGGAACGATTATGAAGAACGCAATTCAAACTGGGATTATTCCCAAGAATATATCCAAACTCAACAACCAGAAGACGAGGAAAATTACGTGTCCGAAAATTCTTTAGACAATATGAAAATCAAACTCGAAGAACTTGATGCTCAAAAGGAACAAATGAGAGAGTTTGTAAACCAGCAAGCTGAAACTCTATCAGATTACACACCTGTTGATCTGAGGAGTCGTGTGCAAGAAAATCTCAAATCATCGAATTTTGATGAATTCTGGAGCCCCGAAATCACCAACTATCCCGATGATACTTTTTATTCAGTCTTACCAAATTCACAACATATCGACACATTAGCCTCTACCGACGAAATAATCAATCCATCAATGGAGGATGAAGAAGAAGAAAGGGTGACAAATTGGTACTCTTGGGAATACGATAACGTTGAAAATTTTACCCCCGAGGCCAAACCTAACTTCACCATTCCACAACCTTCCAACCCAATATTCTCAATAGACGAGTCATCTACCAAAGATGAACTACAAGCTGTAATAGATAATGACACCTCGGATTTCACCCAATCGGGTAATAGAGGTGAAAACTTTGATCTCGAGAATAAAAGGAAGGAAATGTTAGGAATTGTCCGCCCTATAATATGTATGTCGATGTATATCGATCCATTTGACCAAGAACCAGAAAAGAGACATATCTATTTACTAAAAGCTACACTTAAAAAAGAATTAAGTAGTGATATTCGGGTGGGTCTAAACTTTAAAACCGTTGATATATTATATACCACTCGAGATGTAAATAACTGGCTCACTATTTTAATTCGAGGAACTTATTCCACCGACTTCACATATCGTCAGCTAAAGTGTAGGGAAGTCTAACCCCACTTAACGTTAAATTAGGGGTTCGGGTTAGTGCATAACTCGTTAATAACCATGCATGATAAGTTAGGGTAAAATATGTATTTTCAAAAAAATTAGCAAACAGTTCAGAAAAGCAACCATTTTTGAAGAAAAACATGTGTGATAAAACAAAAAGGAAGGAACGATGAGGCGCGCCATCTATCATTCGTCGAGCTTTGTAAGTACAAACTAGGTATTCTTAATCACTTTTCTACACTAATCACCCTCATGAATTTATAATTATAGTCTGATTTCATGCAAATGAGGGCATTGCATGATCTCAAGTGTGGGGAAGGGTTATAAATTCTCTCGGGTTTACACTTAGTTTATTTGCCAAATTTTGTGAAAATTTGAAAAATTTTCAACTAAATAAATTTAAAATCATGTTTATACATATTTATGAACGATGAAAACTAGGTGTTAATACCGAAATTATCGTTACCTAGAAAAGGACATAAATTGAGAAACAACCCAAAACGCTTGAATTCATTTAAAATGGAATAAAGGAAAATAACAAGGCAAAGAAAGAAACTAAGTGTGGGGAGAATATACCAAGTTATTAAAAACTATCTATCATATGTTTCTGTAAAGTTATTGCAGGTGTTTTTGTTTTGGACTAAATTAACTGTTTTACCCGATTTACTGTAATGAAAGATGGATCTACACGATGAATCAATTCCATCATTAAAAGGAAGTAAAGTCTTCCGAAAAAGAAACGCGCTTCTTGATTTAGGTCATGAAGTTGTCGTCCAGACCAGCTGTAGGTTGACGAAAAATCTAGAAAAGTCATCTCTAAAATCAGCTGGAAATCCACGGACCTCAGCATCAAACAGGGTCGCCAAGTGGTCAGATTTATCCTAACCATGAGAAGGATTTATCTCGTACAATGGGGGGGCACCGTGCAAATTAGCTTGATAAGACTAATGAATCAGATCCCCAGAAAGGATAATCTCCTTTAAAGATCAAAAATCAGCTTTTAAGCCTGATATTACTCAATCCTTGAGATTGACCTTAAAGATTGAGAATTCAAACTCATGGAATTCGATGATATCTAAACTCGAGCTTGAACGAGAAAATATTTTGATAAAAATTACAAACCGATTTGTTTTCTGAAAACCCATTTTCAATGCGTTCATTACCATTGAACGTAAAATCCTAGGAATTCACCTAGAATTCATTAGGTCACCTGAACCAAATCGGGTGTCAACCGTAAGAACGGTGGTTGCATAGCATGGTCGAAGACAGGACCTTGTGCCAGACCGAAAAATCAAAGGATGATCTTTACTATTGCTCCTACCAAGGATAGTTCTAGCATCCGACACGTTAATTAGACCATGAACAAATGCATGTCATTAGACATTGCCTTAACAGTTTCTTGTTCATCGCTTTCCTTTACAACCGGACGGTAGTTTACCGAAAGGTAATATACGGAACAAGTAAAATGGATGTGTGCTTTCCGATACCGGGATAGCAGTGGATTACACGAACCTAAAAGTTTTTAGCCAAAATATTGATCCACAAATATATTTTGCAACACCGATGGTGGGTCAAATCAGAAAACTTGTCTAGGGTAAAAGCTAGAATGAATTTTCAAAAGATCAAATGTTTTCATAAAGATCCAATTTCCTTAAGGATCTAAATTTTTATAGTCATGTGGGACTGTAAACCGCCTTTCAAATGTGCACTTTGCTTTGGAAACCGAAAGTAAATCGGCTATTTGATTGTAAGTGTCGTTGACCTAAACCCGAGGCAACTGTGGATGACACACCCACCTTTAACCATGGTTCTATCGTTACTATCATTGTTTATACCGCCATCTCAAAATCACTAATGTATAAAGTGTGAAGAATAAAGAAGTGATTCGTGTGATGTATTATATTTCAAGTTCTGTATTGCTTGAGGACAAGCAACGTTCAAGTGTGGGGATATTTGATAAGGCTAAAAAGGAACATATATTTCATAGCAATATCCCTCCTAAATAATAGGTTTTCATATGTAATTGTATTATATTTTCATTGTAATTGTTTATATTTAATAAGTGCGAAGACAAAAGGCGTAAACGAAGATTTGAAGACAAAAAGGTCCAAAATGCTCAAATGTACAAGATTCAATCAAAAAGGTTCAAAATATTTATGAAGGACGTCTAAAAATGACAAGAGTACAAGTTGCGGAACGCAAAGTACACGATATAAAATAATACGCGAAGACGTCCGAAAATCCGGAACCGGGACCCGAGCCAAGAAGAAACGCCCGACGCAACGGACCAAAAATATCTAGTCTACTATGCACAAGAATAAAATATAATATATAAATAATTATATTAATTATTTATATATTTATATTTATTTTAAATTATGTCGACGAACAAGAAAACAAAAATGATTGAGCTGGATTCTGGTGGCCATGCGAGTCGCATGGCAAATAGGCATAAACCCATGCGAGTCGCATGAGGATCAGAATCAGCTCACATTCTATAAATTGCCAGTTTTTCGTTCGTTTTTAAACACACCACACCAACATAATAATAATAATACTCCCTAGTATAATATAAATAAATATATATATGTATATATAGTATAGATTAGTGTTATATTAGATTAGTTCGGGTTATGTAAAGGTTATTTTACGGGTTTTTAAAGTCGGAGCTCTGTCCGTGTAACACTACGCGATAAATAATCAATGTAAGCTATGTTCTCCCTTTTAAATTAATGTCTCGTACTTAAGTTATTATTATGCTTATTTGAGCCGAAGTAATCATGATGTTGGGCTAATTACTAAAATTGGGTAATTGGACTTTGTACCATAATTGGGGTTTGGACAAAAGAACGACACTTGTGGAAATTAGACTATGGGCTATTAATGGGCTTTATATTTGTTTAACTAAATGATAGTTTGTTAATGTTAATATAAAGATTTACAATTGGGCGTCCTTATAAATTACCATATACACTCGATCGGACACGATGGGCGGGGTATTTATATGTACGAATAATCGTTCATTTAACCGGACACGGGAATGGATTAATAGCCACTAGAATAATTAAAACAGGGGTGAAATTACATTCAAGGGTAATTGGTGTAATTGTAAACAAAGTAGTAAAACCTTGGTTTACACGCAGTCGATAACCTGGTGTATTCATTAAACAAAGTATTAAAACCTTGTTACAATTCGAATCCCCAATTAGTTGGAATATTTAACTTCGGGTATAAGAATAAATTGACGAGGACACTCGCACTTTAAATTTATGACCGATGGACTGTTATGGACAAAAACCAGACGGACATATTAAATAATCCAGGACAAAGGACAATTAACCCATGGGCATAAAACTAAAATCAACACGTCAACCATCATGGTTACGGAAGTTTAAATAAGCATAATATATTTTATTTCATATTTTCTCGTACTTTTATTTATTGTCATTTTAATTATTGTTATTTATTTTATATTGTTATTTAAATATCGTCATTTACTATACGCTTCGCTTAAAATATAAAATCGACAAACCGGTCATTAAACGGTAAACTCTCCTTTTATATATTGTTATATATAATTATATATATTTTGTACAAATATAATTATATAAAAATAAGTGTTTCATAAGCCCGTCTCCCTGTGGAACGAACCGGACTTACTAAAAACTATACTACTCCGCGACTAGGTACACTGCCTATTGTGTTGTAGCAAGGTTTAGGTATATCCATTTTGTAAATATTTAATTAAAACTTGTTAAATTTTGTAGCATTCCGTATTAAAAATATAGTATATTTCGTAACCCCACGCTACGACATCAAGAGTCGTATAACATGGCACATGATGATGTTATGATCTGTGAATCGTCACGTTCTATTTAGAAACTCAGCATGACTTATTGTAATATAATCACATTGATCAAGTGTCATTATATTATACTAATTCATGCTTCAGTTCCCAACACTACTTCAAAATATTCCTATTTTAAACTTGAATGTTTCAGAATTTAGAAACTAAAATAGTTTCTTTTATGATGTAATACAGATAGCGCGAAGAGGTAAATGATTTCAAATAAGAAAAATTAAGAAAATATCTTTAGAAATATGGAGGATATTTATAATGAAAGATATGATGATATTTTAGAATTTCTAATATCAGAGGATGATGAAGAATATTGTCCGCAGGGGTTTAGAGTCAGGAGCAAGGTATTCGTTAATGACTTCAGCAGGTACTGAATCATTTGGATCCTTTGAAGTAGGTTCAGTCTTTGTAATTTGTCCACAACCTCCTTCCTACTTTGCTCAATCCGTTTTCCAGTTCCAAAACTTATCTTTTTCTGCGCTTTGCCAGCACACTTCATCATTATCATCTAGCTTTTACCGTTTAAAGTCGTTTATAGTTTTTGCTGCTTCATCAGCATTTTTTCCATTTTTGGAGAACCAATTCGTAGTTCGGAGTGTTTTTTAGAAACTTCACATTCAAATTAAGTCTAGAAGATAGACGTTATATATACACATATAACTGTTGGCGTAGACATGCTGCGAGATTTCAAAATACTGATTGCTAATTCCCAATGATTCGTATGGCAATTATCATTACAAGATGCGAATGAGTAAATGATGGGGTTTCAATGAATAATTATAATGATTTTTTAGAGAGGCTAAAGTCAAAGGGTAATGAAGTTGTTGGTACATCTACTAATAATGTGGTGGAATGTAAAAGGTTCCCTGGTAACGATGGTGTATATCTCAAGGTTATAATAAGGTTAGTCTGACTGAAAAGTTGAAGTTGATTTGCTGGAGCTGTGACAAAACTGGCTACTTTGAATAGGAGTCGCAAAGTTATTTTTGCTAATAAATGCCAAAGAATCTGACGCGGATATGTTGTTTAAACTTTTACTTTGGTTTCAAGAGTTTTTCGGGTACATAACTGTGGGTAACATGTGGTTGGATCATCATCTCGATTGCTCATCATTCGAAGTGTCTTCGGAAATTTTCGAAGGGTTTGAACACAGATTGTAATCGTTAACATACATTTGATATTCTAACACATTTTTGAAGTCAAAATATAGCTTGTGAAAGATGTAAGGATCTAAGAGTAATGATTCTGGTCATATCTCAAGTTGAATTTTGAGATTTCAAAATCAGAATATGTAATTAAATTTTGAATGAGTATGGTTGTTTTGATTTCTATAAAAGAATGTATATTGTTGTGAAAGTAGGGAGTATAATGGATGATTTGCTGAATCAGATTCGAAGAATGTAACATATTAATTGTGAATTTATATATCTCTCGGGTATTACCTACCCGTTAAAAAAAAATTTCACAATTAATATTTTGTACAAAAGAATTTTATTACAGTCTTTATGAAAATATATATATGTATATTTTCTTCAGATGAAACATAAATTTAATGAGTTAATGTTAAATTAAACTCATTTGATTTACGGTTGAAACTAGAATTGAATATTCCCTAAAGGCTTTAAAAAGTACATAACTTTTACGCAGTATTTCTTTAATGATATTGAAATTATGAATCAATACTTCGTTATTTGTTGATGTATGATGTTCGGTTCGTGGAATTCTTTTGAATTTCCCAAAGTACGAATGATGTTATCTGAAAAGTTTCGGGTACATCGATGATGAAAGTGTAAAATCAAATATATACTTGATTTATTATGAATTGGAATTTGTTGAATTGCGACAGAGATTGTAGTTAACGCTGGTTAAGTTGCTGCCGAAGGACGTACATTATTGCATATTTGTAATATGAATTAACCGAGTAGTTAAGATTCACACACAATAGCTTAGCACGGAAAGATTTATTTCAAAATATATATATATATATATATATATATATATATATATATATATATATATATATATATATATATATATATATATATAATTTCTTCATAGGGAATGAGTTAATTCTTCATAACTCGTTGATACAATATACACGTTATTGATTCGTAATGATGTCCACAGTGATTCTTGAACTGACGGAGTTTGTGATGTTATCGGTGTTGTTGATTCGGATGTTGACTGTACTGACGATGCTGGTAACGCTGACGGTACTGTTGATGCTGTTGGTAAAGCAAGTTTAGCTTGTTAATCACACACCATTTTTGTCAGGGTTTCTACTCTTCCTTCTATCATTTTGGTCCGCTTAACTGATTTATGGTTAGGGCTAGATTAGATAATCTCTAAGACTTTAGAGATTACATAATCGCCGCGAAATGTTTCTCCAATGACGTTATGAATTAATACTTCGTCAGTTATTGTTGTTGGTACTCCTTGGTATCTATGGTGCGTACGACGTTGATGCTCGTGGGACAGATTGTGAAGTTGAGGTTTACGATGCGGTTGTGGTTGGAGGTGGTAATGGTACTGTTGGCGTTGATGATGGTGATACTGGTTATGCTGCTGATGCTGCTGCTGGTGTTTGTAATCTCTGCACCATATTCTCCAATGCCACTACCCGAGAGCGAAGCTCGTTGACTTCTTCTATTACACCGGGGTGATTTTCGGTTCGGACGAGCGGATAAATAAAATCTAAAATTTGATTTAATATATAATCATGACGAGATACTTTGGAAATGAGCGAAAAAATGGTGGTTCGGACAGGTTCGCCGGTAAGTGCTTCAGGTTCTTCGTCAAGAGGGCAATGTGGTGGATGGAAGGGATCACCTTCTTCTTGTCTCCAATGATTGAGGAGGCTATGAACCCATCCCCAATTCATCCAGAATAGGTGATGACCAAGGTTGCAAAAGACGCGAGACGGGGTCGAGACGGTCGGGTCCTAAAAGGGTCGAGACGGGGTCGAGACGGGGTCGAGACGGAGGTCTAGACGGATGTTGACTAACGTTGACTTTTAAATAAAAATGTTATATATTATATATATATATTGTACATTACATTATTTCAAACATAAGCATTTCACACATGTTTAAATACTTCAACATTTCAAACATAAAAAAAGAAACCCTAAGTAATAGCACAACGTTTAATTTTTTATTTTTTATATAAAAAAAAAACTTGAAAAAAATCAGAAAACCCGTTTTTTCCCGTCTCGGACCGTGTTTGACCGTCTTTTGACCGTTTTTTGGCCGATTTCCGTTTTTTCAAACGTTTTATGTATAAACGGGACGGGGCACTCCAAAATCCGTCTACACCCCTGTTTTTTCCGTTTTTTACAACACTGGTGATGACTGATTGGTTGATCTATTCCGGTCACACTGCTTTCGGAGCTTGAATGGGATTCCATTTCAGAATCTAAGTGACTTGAACTGATGACGAATTCCATTTCGTACGATTGGATAAAGGATTTTTTTTTCGATATGAAATGATTTTGGCTAACGGATGGTATTCTAATTACATAGAATATATATATATATATATATATATATATATATATATATATATATATATATATATATATATATATATATATATATATATATATATATATATATATATATATATATATATATATATATATATCAAAAGATTTCGTAGATTACGGAGGACTTTGCAGGATATGTCAGGCAAAGTTTAAAGTGACAGATACGATAAGATATGATTTAGCAGATATGCTAAGATATGAATTTTTGTCTATACACTATTCATGCAATCAATGCTGCAAGACGTGTCTTAGACTAAAAATGATAAGCAGGTAATTTCCTGAGAATGATAAGTAGTTAATTTTCGACACAAAATGGTAAGCAAAACTTTTGACATGCAGACACGGTCGAAGTCCAGACTCACTAATGCATCCTATCGACTTTTCAGTTAGACACATTTATGCAGACCTGGTTCGCTAAGACCACCGCTCTGATACCAACTGAAAGGACCCGTTCATATATATTATAAATGATTCACAATAGTTGATTACATTGCGAGGTATTTGACCTCTATATGATACATTTTACAAACATTGCATTCGTTTTTAAAAGACAAACTTTCTTTACATCGAAAATTGACAGGCATGCATACCATTTCATAATATCCACTATCCAACTATAAATTGATTTAATAATAATCTTTGATGAACTCAATGACTCGAATGCAACGTTCTTCGAAATATGCTATGAAAGACTCCAAGTAATATCTTTAAAATGAGCAAATGCACAGCGGAAGATTTCTTTAACACCTGAGAATAAACATGCTTTAAAGTGTCAACCAAAAGGTTGGTGAGTTCATTAGTTTATCATAATCATTTATTTCCATCATTTTAATAGACCACAAGAATTTCATTTTCAGTTCTCATAAATATACGTCCCATGCATAGAGACAAAAATAATCATTCATATGGCGAACACCTGGTAACCGACATTAACTAGATACATATAAGAATATCCCCTATCATTCCGGGATCCTCCTTCGGACATGATATAAATTTCGAAGTACTAAAGCATCCGGTACTTTGGATGGGGTTTGTTAGGCCCAATAGATCTATCCTTAGGATTCGCGTCAATTAGGGTGTCTGTTCCCTAATTCTTAGATTACCAGACTTTAATAAAAAGGGGCATATTCGATTTCGATAATTCAACCATAGAATATAGTTTCAATTACTTGTGTCTATTTCGTCAAACATTTATAAAAGCGCATGTATTCTCAGTCCCAAAAATATAAAGGGTAAAAAGGCAAATGAAACTCACCATACTGTATTTCGTAGTAAAAATACATATAACGTCATTGAACAAGTGCAAGGTTGGCCTCGGATTCACGAACCTAAATTAATTATATATATTTATGTGTTGGTCAATATTTGTCTAACAAATTATGTCAAGTCATAGTGTACCACAATCCTAATGCTCGAGACTAATATGCAAAAGTCAACAAAAGTAAATTTGACTCAAAATAATTTCCAAAAATCTATACATGATTAATATATAGTTTAAATATCGTCGTTTTATATTTTTAAATATTTTTAAAAGATTTATTAGAGTAAATAATATAATTTATTTATTAATAAATAAAATTTTATATTAAATTTATATAATAAAATATACTTTTATATATATTAAGTAATACGTAGTAAAATTTATAGGGTTCATTTAATATCATAAAGATAATATGATAGGTATTATTAAAGTAAGTTATTACACGTAGTAAAATATGTTTGTATCACATATTTATTTGATAAAATAATATCTATAATGATAGTAAGTAAAAGTTGTATTATTTTATAATAATAATAATTATTATAAAAATATCAATATTTATAATTACTAAGATGACATTATGATAAAACGATAATTCTAATTATGATAACTTTAATATTTACGATAATTTTTAATATTATCTTTAAAATAATAATTCTATTTAAAATAATAATAATAATGATATTTTATAGTAACAATGACATTTCTATTAAAATGATAATTTTTGTTAAAATGATAGTTTTAATACTAACGATACTTTTAATAATAATAGTAATGATAAAAATAATAAGAACGATAATTTTATCTAAATCAATATCTTATAATATTTTAATTTCATCATGATACTCTTACTCATTATTTCCTAATCGTTTCGTTTAATAGCTTTTAATCGTCTTTTATATCGTGTTCATAATAATGATAATAATAGTAATCAAAATAATTAGGTGTTACAAATATTTGTTTTAATTACACTAATATTAATAATGATAGTTACTATAACATTATTAACGATAATACTAATAATTATCTTAATGATAATATAGTAATAATAATAATAACAATAACAATAACCATTTTTAAATAATGATATATATATATATATATATATATTAATAATGATAATAATAATAATAATAATAATACTAATAATAATAATAATAATAATAATAATAATAATTGGATAATAATAATAATACTAATTATAACTTTAACGATAATAACGATAGTAATAATAAAAAAAATAACAATTTTTAATGATAAATCTCTTTTATTGATAAAGATAATAATAATGATAATAATAAGATAAAACTAGAACGACGATAATAATAATCATTTTTAATAAAAATATCAAAAATTCAATTGATTATAACTTCTAATCCGTTCATCGAAACCATTCGATATCTAAAGGAAAAGTTCTTAATTTTTCGCTAGCTTTCCAAAGACATGAATATCTTATACCTTATCTCAACCGCAAGTGTAACTAATTCAAGATTCAACCTAACCTGTCTAAGGGCAATATCAAAAGTACAAGCATGCATAATCCTAAATACTCGAGCACTAGTCAGGGATACACTATTAGTATGTAAAAGTTAAATTATGAGTACTCACGTATCAATATTGAGATTCAATATTGCAGGAAAGGTACGTAGACGCAACGGAAATTATAAACACTATATTGACCTCACGAGCATACCCATGAACTATACTCAATCACCTCCATAGCTATAACCCATAATTTCCTTAATCTTATCCTACTCTAAAAACAATTTCGAAATCACTCAGACAGCACTCCGTCGTAATATTTTATGTATACTAATAATATCTTGAAATAATACGAAGTAAATATATATATGTAAATCGATTGAGAGAGTTTAGAGAAAAATATTTTCAAGTTTCTATGAAATAATGAAACCTATTGAATTCTATTTATAATAGATTTTTGAATTATTAAAGTGAATTATTAAAGTATGAATTATTAAAGTGAATTATTAAAGTATGAATTATTAAAGTGAATTATTAAAGTATGAATTATTAAAGTGAATTATTAAAGTTAAAGTAAAGTAAAAATAAAGTAAAGGTAAAGTTTAAGTATAGTAAAAGTATAAAACTATGTACGTATAATACGCGTATAAATATATATAATATTAATTTAAATCGTTATATATATTTAATAAAATAAAATATAAATATCGTTATCTTTATCATACTAGTTAAGTAATGAGTTGTCAAAAGTGGTTCTAGATATTTATAAAAGTTATATACGTTTTAATAATAAAGTTCTTTTTAAATTGAAAACATTTTTGTACGTTTGAAACTAAATAGATCAATCGAGTCTTTATGAGATTCAATCTTCCACTATCCTTTGTCTAGTTCTCAATGATTGACAATTTGTTCTTATTTATAAATCACTTTACCATTTTTTGAATATTGTTAAAATAGAAAGATTTCTCAAATCAACGTGGGCCTTTCAACAGAGATTTGTAATCATAATTCAATATATCTGATAATTCAATCATTTGATCTTATCTTCTAATTCCATTGATAAACATTTTGAAACAGATACAATCATATAAAGTATTTAATCTAATATTTTGTTTACGTTTCAAGTTATAATATATATACACATATACATATATAATCATATTCGTTTAATGGTTCGTGAATCGTTGGAACTTGGTCGAGGTTGAATGAATGTATGAACATAGTTTAAAATTCTTGAAATTCAACTTAACAAATATTGCTTATCGTGTCGGAAACATATAAAGATTAAAGTTTAAATTTGGTTGGAAATTTCCGGTGTCGGAAACATATAAAGATTAAAGTTTAAATTTGGTTGGAAATTTCCGGGTTGTCACAACTACATGAGCTACACAATAAGGTTTATCATTCTAATCATATACTTAAGATTATGAAACTTTCTCTTCCATCATATGCTTAGTTGGTCAAACCAATTATCAACAATCAATTAGTAGAATGAAAACCACCGAGCCTTCGACTTAGTAGTATTGAAGGTTGAACTTTGAGAACTTTGTCCCGGGTTCGAATTCTATGAGAGGCAACTTTGAGGATTTTCCTCGGTTTAATTCTCCTCACGGGTTTTCCCTTCCTGGTTTTCGAGTGAGTTTCCTCCGTAGTGTGGGTTTCCTCCGTAGCGTGCATGGTGGCAATTGGTGGCAATGATTGCGAAGGTGATTCAGTCCCCTCTGGGTGATGCCGGAATTGTAACATCCCGCCTTTTTCCATTTACTTTCCGTTTATTTATTTAAAGTCCGTTATTTATTTATGACATCTCCCGTTTACTCTACACATTTAAGGTAATTCATTTGGTTAATTCACGCACCCGCTATATAACTTGGGGGACTAAAATTGTCAAGTGGCCAAAGTCTTGACTAGGTTAACTAGTCAACCATGGCATCTCCACCATTCATTATCCACCTTCTTTTCCATTTTCTTAATACTTCCACCATTTTTCTCTCAAACCTTCAAACAAAGATTCATCATCCATTTTCAATCTAACAATCAAACATAAAAACAAATTACATATTTGGAATCCTTGCATCTTCCTCTTCAATTTCATACCAACTTCATCCATTTTGGGTAACTTTCTAAAAACACTAGATTCTTTGTTCTTGATGTTTTTAACTTATAAAAGTGTTAATTAGTGTCTATGGCTCAAGTCTAACATGAATATATGATTTATATGATTGTTCTTGTCATTTTGATGTAACTAGCTAAAACTTGAAATGGATGTGTTTGATCTTGAGATTTGGTTGCTTAAATGTTGTTAGATGTTAAAAGTGCTTGTATTAAATGTGTTACTAGCATCACTAGCTTCAATTTGGTATGTAGGTTGACATGGAAAAGCTTCATAAACATAATTGTTAAATTTGTGATTTTGAGTTAGGGTTTGATAGAAGTAAAATGAACTTTTGATGCATTGAATGCTTTGCAATGTTGTTTGTAAGTGTTTAGTTGGATTGTATGAGTAATTAGCTACAAAACGGCGTATTATATGTGTACATTTATTTCCCGAAACATAAATGTGCATTTATGAACTTGAAGCATTAATGATGAGCATTAAATGATCATTCAATTTGGAAATTCGATTATTGCAAAGGATGTTTTTGATTGATAAAATGTGTTTAGTTGTGTTCCTCGTTAAATTACATTTCCAATGATGTATGGTATGCGTTTTGGATGTTTACGGTTCGTTGTTTATGTTGAATTGAAGTTTGGTTGGGGACTTAGACATTTGAACAGCCCAGGCACCAGGCCACGGCTATTGTCGCGGCGCGGCCAGCAAATGTCGCGCGCGGCATTTGCCTGGTTTGGGGACTGTTCCACTTTTCAATTTCATCAAAAATTCTAACTATGCCATGCACCTCCGATTGACATGTAACTTGTTCTAACATGCTTATATATGATTAAAAACCTCAGAAAAATAGTTCGAGATCCAACCCGAACGTGTTGACTTTTCCGTTGACTTTGACCCGACCAAAGTTGACTTTTAATCAAACTTAACCAAATAAGTATGAGATCATTCTAACTTGCTTTTATACTTGTATCTCGCATGAAACTTGACAATTTGATTCACATGCTATATAATCGAGTCGTAACGAGCCATAGGACTAATTGAACAATTTCGACCAATCGTGTTTACCGTTATTGATACGACCTACTTGTTTAGGTCAAGACCAGTACTCGTTCTTGCACACGTTACCTTGTGAAGTACCTTATTTAATCGTGCACTCAAGGTGAGATCATAGTCCCACTTTTACTCTTTTATACTTATATTTGGGATGAGAAAACATAAACGTGTTGTTTTACAAAGTGAACACAAGTACGAAAACAAACATTCTACGTATGAGTTAGAACAAAAAGCCTCAATTCAATTATCATTAGTTACACTTGAAGGGTGTAAGCTAGAACTTATGTTGTGTGGCCATACGGGTTTGACGAACTCTCATTCGGACGGTTAGCTACCGTTAGCGGATGAAATATATTTTCGGGTATAGTGTAGGTTCTAACACTATGATTCAGAGGTACTATTCAGTTAAGTCTTGATAATTGGGTGCTCATGATACAAACAACATCTTTTGGAATGTAAACGATTTGGATAATCACTTTATACTAAATCTTGTGGTTCAATGCAATATACTTACTAAGCCTATGATTTCACCAACGTTTTCGTTGACAGATTTTCTATGTTTTTCTCAGGTCCTTGAATGCTTAGTGATACATGCTTCCGCACTCTACTTTTTGATACTTGCTTGGATGTCGAGTATACATGCATACACGGAGCATTTTTTTGACTTACTTTAAATTGTGTCGCATAGGTTTCATTTGTACTTTAAACGTTGTAATGTAACTAGTCGTTGATCTACTTTTGTAAACTTTGAAACATCCTTACATTTGAAATGAATGCGAAATATATTGGGTCAAACGTTGGTTTAAAGACTTATGACCACGTAACGGGACCTAAGTAGACGGCGCCGTCAATGACGATTTTGTCGGGTCGCTACAGGAATTGTCATTAAAAATGACAATGATCGCGAATGTGGTTCAGTCTCTCTAGGTGATACCGAACTAGCCGTTAAAAAACATTAGTAGAATGAAAATGAGGATAAATGAGCACAAAGATATATATATATATATATATATATATATATAATAATATAATATAATTACTCAAAATGTGATTTGATACTAAAAAATATACGAGTATTAAAGATTTTCAAATTTCCATTTTTGATAATACGTTTTATCTACAGTCAAACCGTATTTATGATAATTACAAACACCGAATCTAACTTTATTTATCCAATCTAAAATTATCCAAAATTTAACAAATTTTTAAATTAAATAAAAACCTATAGATACACACAAATCCATATTATTATTATCTATATCTATATCTATATCTATTTGGTGTTTATAAATACCCCTTAAAACTCCCACTCTCTACACTATTCTCTTTAATCTCCAATTAAATTAAATTTTTCAAAATAAAAAAAATCAAAAATGCCAGCCAACAACGGATCTACTAATGAAAAATCCTTGATAGTAAGTTTCGGCGAGATGTTAATCGATTTCGTTCCAACTGTTTCCGGCGTGTCGTTAGCAGAAGCGCCGGGATTTTTGAAAGCTCCCGGCGGTGCTCCGGCGAACGTTGCGATCGTCGTTCAAAGACTTGGTGGAAAGTCGGCGTTCGTCGGAAAATTAGGTGACGATGAATTCGGTCACTTGCTCGCCGGAATATTGAAAGAGAATGGAGTCAACGGTGACGGAATTTGTTTTGATAAAGGTGCACGCACTGCACTTGCGTTTGTTACGTTAAAAGCTGACGGTGATCGTGAGTTTATGTTCTATCGAAACCCTAGCGCTGATATGTTATTGACTCCTGATGAACTTAACCTCGAGCTTATTAGATCTGTACGTATCATCAATTTTTTCTTCTATATTCTCTGTTTACTTGCAACCTCTACGTATTGCTGAATCTGAATCTAAATCTAATATAGTATATTAAATGTATGTGTATGACGTCATTTTATTGTTGGAAGGTGGTGGCGCGTGTTTTTCACGCTTACTTCCTTGGAATTTTGAGTACGCAAATAATAAATTATTGGTAGTAAAGGGACTGTTTTTGTTGACTTTTATGAATTAAAGTTAATTTATGAGAAAAATTGAGTAATTGAATTGTGCTGATTTTTCAATTCAAGTTGAGATTTTTTATTTGGCCCGTTAGTCATTCATGCATGACTAATTAAATGTATACTGATACCTTAAGTGTATAATTATTTATATTGATACCTTACATTTATCGGTTTATTTCAAACTTAAATGTTATCAGGGAGGGATTTGGTTTACACATGTATAATTGTTAGTAGATAGTCGATAATTATAATTATTACTGTAATTTTTAAATGTTCGGTTATTTAATCGTACAATAATTTCTACTTGTTAACGACAATTAAGGTTATGTATAATATATATACAGTATTTTTTACAACTTGTACTGTATGTAAATATCATTTTATTAGTAGTAACTAGTAAGTATATATGAGAGATCTTATGATCACTATATAACAATCCATCCCACATCCCTTATAAGCTTAAATTATGGTTAATTAATATCTCTTACGATTAGTCCATTAATTACGCTTATGAGGGGCGATTGTCTCTCGAGTTGCTACGGACACTCGGCTGGTGCATCTCTTGAGGCCGATTCGGCCAGGGTCGTTTCACACTATATAGAGAAGAGATATGATTATATTTGGAAAATAATTTTATCCATATTGTAGTGAAGTACACGCTTAGTTCAAAATTTTGACTGTTGACCAAATGTTTTAGTTATTTTCTAAAAATGATTTCGCATACCAAAACATACTATTGTGTTTATTAAATTTATTTATATTTATATATTACTCCGTATTAATCAATTATCAATTGGAGTATAAATTTTTTATTTTTTTTAAAATAAAAATAAAAATAAAAATAAAAATTGGAGTATAAATTAAAGCATTGATGTCTTTTTTTCATTGCCATCAATTACATATAATAGTGGGTGTGATACACAAATTGAGGCACTGAATGGGAAGAGAAGCGTGTGCATCAACACGTGGATTTGTACCATAGATTGAAATAATACAACATGAAAAAGGTTTAAGAGACTTATGGGCAAAACCCATGTGCAACCCTTTACAATAAATATGCCAACTATAAGACAAGAAAAATGAAAATGGCAGATCACATCTCTAGCACTTCAAATATTCTGAACACACAAGAGCCCACGGCCGGATCTTCCAACTATAAATTTGAAGGCTTTCCACTTAAAATGCATTAGCCAACCTTGGAAAGACCTTAAACTTCACTTGAACAACTACTACGGGCCAAGCTTTACGAACAACAATAAACACCAAAACATTTCTCACTAGCCAAAAGAACCAATAAGTAACCGGACCGGTCAATCTCCAAGAATTTTAGCATTACATCCCATCCAAGAAAGCGATCGAGGGAAAAATCGATAAGGGAAGAAGGCATAACCCATGACACGTTCGAACGAAGCCGATCAAATATTGCGGGACCACAAACAAAGAAGCAAAAGATGGTCGATCGACTCAATTAGAACCACACACCAAGCACACTTGTCATCTGACCCTTTACTTGCCTATAGCTCAAAACTTATTTTTGAAGGCACTTGCTAAATGCACACGACTTTTACCCAATCAAACTCTCCATTGCCAATTTTACGGACTAAGAAAATCATATAATTTGCCGGTATCTTGAAGCTTTAAGATATCGCGCCATACACCTTAAGGCTTCCTTTTGTTGACATTTGAAATATTAGAAAGCAAGTTTCCAGGAGGCTCTCCATATTTGTCTTGCTTTTACAGAGCCTGTATTGTAGTACGAGTAAATGTTACACCATGTCATTTTGTACAGTATTTCTTTTGTCTACCACTTACATTAAATCAAATCTTTTATTTATAATTAAATTTCTCTTTATTGATATTGAACTTTTTTTTTTTGTACTGGTAAATTGTTTCTTTTATTAAAAGCCAACTTCTAAAATTTATTGAATATACGCAAATGCTTTTCCTTTAAGGGTTATTAATTCAACTCTATTTCCTTAAAAGTTTTAATGAAAAATCAATTACATTACTTTAATATATACTCGTAGTTTTTTTTCCTTCCATGTAGCTTTGGTTTGACACTTTTTATAATGCGGGTTTCAATGTTTATGAGAGTCTGATAAATGTGGTTGTAGTTTAAGAACTTACAACAACAGCAACAACAATACCTAATCCCACGAGAGTAGGGTATGTGGGAGGTGGAGTGTAGACAATCATTCCTCGAACCTTCCTCGAACCCTAGATTAGAGGGAAGTCACTACTCCACCCGCGGGTATAGAACCCGCGCCTAGATAAGATCGTCCCACCCTCTACTCGAGCGTCCTGGCATGAAACCGAATTGGTTCTCTGAAACCTTTGTCTCGCGTCGGAGCCTCGTCTCAATCACTCTCTCCCAAAGCTTCATAGTATGACTAAATAACTTAATGCCTCTGTAATTACTACATATTTGCGCATCTCCTTTGTTCTTGTAAATGGGAATAACCTCACTGAGTCTCCATTCCATAGGCATCTTTGCACTTCTAAACGTCGTGTTGAAAAGGTTTGTCAACCATCTAACCCCATCGTCTCCTAGGCACCTCTACGCCTCGATTGGGATTTGGTCTGGTCCTACAGCTTTGTTTCTCCCCATCTTTCGTAGGGCCGTTAAAGCCACTTAATTTATCATTATATGAAGAAAATTCGTTAGAGAATTGAATAGTTCTGTGTTTACCTCTAGTTAATCTGTTCAATAACTCAATCTCAAATTTGGGTCACTCTTAATTAAATATGAATGAGATTTTTTTTTATTTTTGTAATATGAAATTAAAATGTTACTGTGATCCCAATAACTTCTACTCTTATCTTACTGTAAATTTTTGGAATTTTTTTAGATGCATATTCATATCATGTTTTCTGCTCAAAGTCATTGTCCAAATAGTCATTCAGAACTATACGTTTGATGCTTTAAACAGACTTGTTAAATTAATAATCACTGAAATGGCAGTTAACTTTTCTGTTTAATAATTTGCAGGCCAAAGTTTTTCACTATGGTTCGATAAGCTTGATAGTCGAGCCATGCAGATCAGCACATCTTAAAGCAATGGAGGTGGCAAAAGATGCAGGGGCACTTCTCTCATATGACCCCAATTTGCGTCTGCCATTGTGGCCGTCACCCGAGGAAGCTCGTAAGCAAATAATGAGCATATGGGACAAGGCTGAAGTGATCAAAGTGAGTGATAACGAGCTTGAGTTTATCACAGGAAGTGATAAGATTGATGATGAAGCAGCAATGTCTTTATGGCACCCTAATTTGAAGCTTCTGTTGGTTACTCTTGGTGACAAGGGTTGCAACTACTACACAAAGGTATGTATCTATGGTCACTTTGTGTTATTAAACCAGAAAATCAAGTATATAATACAGGTTTTTATATAATTTGTATGATTGTATGCTGCTTTGAATACGTGAATTCTGTCTTTCACTGGGGTGTTAGATAACATCAAATATGTTATTATTATTTATATAACTTAAATCTGTAGTTTATAAGATGATGTGTCGGTAGAAGATTGATAGTTGCATTTAATTATGTATGTAGTTTCCTAATATTCAGTTATTGTATAAATGTATAAGATAGATATAACACATGTTAAAAATTTGGCACAACAAAATACCATTGTTGGTGAGGGTCAATAAAATGATTATGGTTGTAAGTTTCCCTTTTCAAACATAACAAATTCTGCATTAGACTAAACATATTATTTTGTGAAAGAGAAAATTGTGCGGTTGGTCTCACATGAAATGGGGTGTTTGGTCCGTGAACTTCATTTTCGGGGTTGTTGGTCCCTGTGATTTTCAAAACACGTGTGGCTGGTCCCTGTCAGGGACCAACAACCCCGAAAATGAAAGTTCAAAACTTGTGTATTTGGTCCCTGTCAGGGACCAACCACACGTGTTTTGAAAATCACAGGGATCAACAACCCCGAAAATGAAGTTCAGGGACCAAACACCAATCACAGGGACCAACCGCA
This sequence comes from Rutidosis leptorrhynchoides, assembly GCF_046630445.1. NCBI lineage: Eukaryota > Viridiplantae > Streptophyta > Magnoliopsida > Asterales > Asteraceae > Rutidosis > Rutidosis leptorrhynchoides. Next base: position 225,667,565 of record NC_092336.1, read on the forward strand.
CAATTTTCTCTTTGTGAAATTATTATTTATGATTTGAATATTTGATATAACTCTTGTTTTGTATGTATAAGAAAATGTAATAGTTTATTTAATTTATTAATATTTGGTATTAATATTATCAGAAGAATATATATATTACTATGGATAGACATTTTACAGAAAAAGGAATCATGCACTAAAAAAGGATTATTTTGTTTATTTACAGGAAAAAAGTAGGGCCAAATTATACAGTACCAATTATAATGTTTTGCCTGAATTGTTTTGGTCCTTATATGTATTAAGCTGAGTTTTTTTATTTTAAGTTCAAGTTTCTACTTCTCTTGTGATAAAGACATTTCAACTATTTTGAGGTGAGGTATTAATATCATATTTTTGTTCCGTTTTCTTGTTTGGAAATGTTCACACATTTGTTGTTTTTGTAGGATTTTCTGTTTCTTTGTACCATGAATAAAAACAAACTGCTATGTTATTCTTTACTCTACTACTTTCATTTTGGAAATTTAAGTACTATGTTAGTAGTTAGTACCAAGATCAAGTTAAAATCTTATCCTTTAAGTTACCATCTTAAAGTAATCATTTAAATATGAAGCAAAGTAGTGGTTAGTACTCAAAAAGGGGCCACCTTTAATTTCAAATTTTATTTTATTATTCTTGCTGGCTGCAACATTTCAAAATAAGAATAAAGAGTCCTACATCATAATGAATGAACCAACATCTTCATTATCAGTGGTACCCATTTGATTATTAATTTCCCCTGCTTTCCATACATAAAGTAAAACATTCTTAGATCAAAAGGTTTAAATCTGAGCCTTGGATCTCCAATAAAGTTTATTTATAAAAACAATAATTCTAAAAAGTTAAATTGAAGTCTATTAGCTTTATTCCATAGGTAATCATTCTTTAATATCTTTCGCCCATGAAAGCTTTTATACTTATAATATTGTGTATCCTTAAAATTGCAGCATTTTCATGGTACTGTGGGTGCATTCCATGTGAAAACGGTGGACACAACGGGTGCAGGTGACTCTTTTGTTGGTGCCCTCCTAACTAAAATTGTGGATGACCAATCTGTGCTAGAGGTAATTTCGTCACATTTCGTTATCTTGCCTATTTCAATAACTGGCATTTTTAACCCATTGTATACGAGTGGGGGTTGGGGGCAAAATAGGGAGGTTTTTCAGCAAAATTCAACCTTTAGTTCATGGGCTTTTGGGTTGTGGCAAAATAGGAACGCATTTGGCTAAAATACAACCTTTTTTTTTTTCAAAGTAAAAAGTCGAACAATAAAAAAAGATTGGGGGGGGGGGGGGGGGGGGGGGGCAAAATAAAAAAAAAAAATCCAAAATTTTAACCTTAAATTTTTTAAATCTACTGGCCCTGCCCCACTCAACTTTCGACTATTTGTGGGTGTTTGAATTTGCTTTCTAATTTTGTTTGAATAATGTAAAGTGTGTTTTGGACAACCCAACCCAACCCATACAAATAGTGCCCATTTGACTAGTGAAGTAACATATCCTACCTAGTTAGTCTTCAACCTCTAACTTTTACATTACATTACATCTCATATTAATAGGGAGTATTAATTATCATTATATTTATATTTGAATGCAGGATGAAGCAAGGTTGAAAGAAATACTGAGATACTCATGTGCTTGTGGAGCCATCACCACCGCCAAAAAGGGTGCAATTCCGGCGCTTCCTTCAGCTTCTGAGGTCCACACCTTCCTCAACACACAACATTAGAAACTCTTCTATCGCCTTTTTATTCCTTCTTCAGCAAATAATAAAATTTCTTTAAAATGGTTTTGTATTATCATCAATCAATGTTTAAAGAATTTTAATCATGTTGATTAGTGGAAAACTTTGATCTAGTGATTCCAAATGGGTTTGTGTAAATTTTGATCCCGTTTCAAATGCAAAATTTCCAATCTACGGAGCGTTGGTTCGGCCCTATTCAATACATGTAAAGTGGTTTTGTAGTTCTTCGTTACAAGCATAGTTGAAATCTCCTTAGAAATTGATTGCCTAACATCTTAAAACTGACGACTATGAAGCTAATTATCTACAATTCTACATTTCATTCAAATTAAAGTAGACATGTTTAAAAATCTTCTATCTATAGGTAATTAATTAACTTTTTAAATAATTAATTAACAAACGGACCTACGCATCTAAAATGGACCTAAGATATATTTTTTGGGCCCTCATTAATAATGGGCCCTGTGCGACCCGGACGCCTTGTACACCTGAATATAAGGTCATGGTTAACGGTAAAGTTGTCTGTTCAACTAAGGATGTACCGGTTAATGAGGTTGCTACATCTTGAGTTGCTTGTGTTAACAGAAAACTTGTTACTTCGACTAACGATTGTAAGGATAAATCGGCCATTAATGACCTCACGCTTCGGGATGAAGAAGAAGAGGAGAGCGCCTCTGTTAGTAATGGATCCGGGTTCTTTGACAATTTGGTTGCACGTGGCTTATTGCCACCATTGACGACTATTCTTAACAATTGGACCGCCAAACGTTCTTTCATACTCCTCCTCGTTCGGAGAAGGGTGTTCGCCTTGAGATAGTTAATGGTAAAGTATATAAAGCGGGTCGAAGTGGACGTAAAACATCTTAGTTCAGTTTGGTTTACTTGGTTAATGGTAAAGTAAATATAGCGGGTCCAATGGGACGTAAACCTTTTATTTCAGTTTGGTTTATTTGGTTGGTTCTTTTATTTTGATTTATTGTTGTGGTCTTGTGTTTTTTTTTTTTTTTTTTTTTTTTTGAAAGGCAAGGTTAGTTGTTAGACTCGAACCTGGGTCACTCTCGAATCCATGAAACATGGATACCAATGAAGCAAGGCCTCATTGGCTGTGGTCTTGTGTTTTTATTGCTTCTCGGTGTTTAGGTGCTTCTTGTTGTTTTGGTTTTGATATGTTGATCTATGATCCTTTGTAGTATTTCTTGTATCATGTTTTGTTGAGTTTATGTTGTGTTTCGATTGGCTAGGCTTGGACGTAGATAAGGGTAGTTTGTTTGGAACTCCTTTTTCTAGTTTCGAGCCTAGCTTATTTCAGTTTCTTGTAAACTTTGTCGGGTGTTTTATCTTTCGATGAATAAACCTTAGTTATATAGTTTTCAAAATTTTTTTTTTCAATAAAAGGTGTCCACATTACTATTTTGAAATGTATCATTTCAAGTGTCCGCTTTGTAATTCAACTAATAAGAATAGATTATTCTGGAGAGAAGCGATTTTTGATTGGTGAAAAAATGATGTTAGTGAAATTTTTTAAAACTGCGTATAAAAGGTAAGTGAACACGTATTTTCATTGAAACGGATATAGTATTAATCAATCTATCTATTATTCTATTTAATACGGAGTATCTATAGTTTCTATTAAGATCTTATAATGATGATGTCATTATTAGGCTAATTTCTTTTTTTTAAAATAATCAAAAAACAAAAGAAAAATATCTAAGCATGGTGGGTGATGTCATTAATCTAAATAATTTTCAATTAAAATTAAATCTTATTAATTAATTATTATTATTATCATTATTAAATCTTATTAATAATTATTTTAATTATTAAAATTAAATATTTTTGAATTATTTTAATTAATTATTTTGAATTGAGTACGAGAAGGTATAAAAGCTAGATAGAAGGAAACAAATTCTAAATTTATATTTTAATTTACACTTTTAAAATAAAATGACAACCAATATTAACTCTTATGATTTGATGTAAATTGTTTAATATGCATTTTAGGTGTTTGAACACCATATTTTGGAATCTTTACTTCATTTAGCACTTGCAAAAGAAACCCAATATCCTATACAAGTACTACAAGCATTAAGTGTGTGAGATTTGGTCTTATTGTGTGAAAATAACATGACACTCCAAATGTGTTAAACCAAACATTCTTGGAGGAGTGTCTTGATTTTCATTTGGGGTAATCTCAGTTTGGTCAAGACTTAGTTAGGCTCATTAATGCATTTGGTTCAATCCTAAAGACTAGTCAACATGTCATTAACTTCATAGTTTCAATTAATCACAAATCATGTTCATTTTAAGATTAAGTAAAGATCAATTGAATGATGTCTTTCTAAGTTAAATATTAAGTGTGTAAAGACATCAATGTTAAGTTGTACTTGTACATGTTACATAATGTGTTACTTAGACAAGACCAAATAGATTATTGACAATTGTTACTTGTGAACCATGTTACACTTAATTCCTTGAAGTAAACTAGTTATTTGAATCCTAGTGTTCTAACAAATAACACATAGCAAGTTTAAGAGCATGTTAACAAGTTGGCAAATTTATGAGTATCAAACATATTAGCAAGTAGCAAGTAATACTCATATATAGCAAGAAATAGTTATTCTAACATAAATCATATAGATATTTGCACAACAATATGGTTTAAGCTTTGGCAAGCTTACTTGCAATATAACACATTGGATGATTAATGTGTAAGCACACATTAATGTCCAACACATGTACAAGGGAAGAGCAATCTCTAGTTGGGACATGGTGACCATCCTAAATATATTTAAGTGTGTTTTAGGATTACAAGTCTTTACTAGTTATACTTTAAAGTGTTGTTCTTCATTTAGCCTTAATTTGTCACTAAGTAATCTATAATTGTAATTAGTGTTCTAGTGACATTAACTTATGTGTGTTGGTACTTGGTGATCATCCTAAGAATGTCTAGACACGTTTTAAGATCACAAGTTATTGATTAATACTTATGTGTTATGCTTAATCATGGTTAAATTGTCATCAAGATGTAATTAAGCGTGATTAACCAAGATTAGCGTTTTTATGACCAAAACTCAATTGAGTATGGAGAGGGCATCTATTCTGCGCGTGTTGAGAAAGATTTCATGAATTATAGATGTCAGGAAGTGGTTAAACTAGATTTGGTCAAAAATGGTGACAGTGAATTCTGTGGTCGCACTGCGGTTGACCGTGGTGACGGCCGTGTAACTTGTTTTCACAAAACTGTGTTGCAGATTCAGTCTGGGCTTCTACGGTCAAGTATACGGTCGACCGTACCTTTAACCGTGTAACTTTAATGATCTTTATTTTCACTCTAAGTTTTATTTGATTTGGTCATTTGCAAGATCAAGTATGGATTAGTGAACTTGGGTGTTTTATGTTAAGATGTCGATCATTACTTATGCATATGTATGTGTCATCATCAAAACATATTCTTTGGTTAAGCATCATACTTAACTTTGTTGGTTAGTCCATTAACCAACATTCAACCAACATTCTCCCCCTTTTTGATGATGACAAACATACACGTGATGAGGGACATTTTGCTATAAATACGCAAGTGTTAACATAACTTAGGTGACAACCCACCAAAATATCCATTGACGCGGTATGTTATCTCTGGTCCCATTGTGAGGTATTGACATCTATATGATGCACAGTGATGGTTTTGAATGTAGAGTCTTTCAAATTATCCATGAATGACTCGTTGTAATGTTGTTTTCAATTATCAAATACACATCGGAAGCATAATATATGAGTACCTAAGAATAAACATGCTAAAAAGTGTCAACCAAAAGGTTGGTGAGTTCATAGGTTTATCATAAATAATGATTTCAGTAATAGTAATAGACCACAAGATTTATTTTAAAGTGATTGATATAGAAATATCAATATAAAAGTATTGCTGCAGTTTGTAATATCGCGACTAAACAAAAGTTACCCCGTGACACTTTGTTATTCGTGTCGTTGAATCATTATTATGTATCCAAGACCAACGGTCAAATGGACAGAGACGTTACTCTCAATAGATCTATTCACAATAATTAAGCTTGCCAAAATTCCAGCAATTAACGATATTACGGTAGGGATTTAGCATGAATTATAGCATGTCATAGCATATAAGTTTGAGTACTTGTGTCTAAAGTGTAAAGCAGTTATAAAAGTAGCGCATGTATTCTCAGCCCAAAAATATATATAAAAAGGGAGCTATGAAAACTCACGATACTGTATTTCGTAGTAATTACGCATATGATGGCACTGAATAAGTGCAGAGTTGACCTCGAATTCACGAACCTATATCATTTATATATATTAAAACATATAATGACAATTAACCAGTTTATCTATTAATATTATTAATATACTTCTGGTATTATTAATTTGTTAATTAATTAACTTTATTCGTTTTATATATAAATACTTAATATTTATACATCTATTAGTTTTAAAGTATATGATATGTTATTTATTATAAATATCTCATATTGATGTTTAAGATATTATTTAATGTATTAATACATATATATATATATATATATATATATATATATATATATATATATATATATATATATATATATGTATATATATATGTATTATTTGCAACTTAATTGTAATAACATTTTACTAAACAAAATAGTATATATTATTAATATAGATGTAAAATATATTTTTATATAAATGTCATTTATTTATTAAAATAATATTTATGATAATAATAATCCTCTAAATGAAATTTTAGTAAATATAATAACTTTAATAATAATGTTAATCTTTAATAAAAAGATAGTTTTAATAAAAATGATAATTTTACTACTAAGGATAATAATGATAATAATTTTAATAATAATAATAATAATCCTAAGTATGATAATCATATTTATAATAATGATAATATTAATAATAATACTTATATTAATAATAATGATAATAATGATTATAATAATTATAAATATGATAGTAATAATAATAATTATAATTATAATACTAATAATAACAATAATAACAATAATAATAATAATAATAATAATAATAATAATAATAATAATAATAATAATAATAATAATAATAATAATAATAATAATAATAATAATAATAGAAATAAAAATAAAAGATTATACCCTTTAAAAGCTTCCCTAAAAATAATTGCCCCAGATCGGGCTTGAACCCGCGACCTCTCAATAACACGACACGCCCTTAGACCAGCTGAGCTGGCCTGTTTTTCTGATTAAGTCACATACCAAATTGTTTTTAACCCATTTGTGTTTTCATCTTCTTCCTCATTCAATCCCATCGAGCAGAGGTAATTCATAAGAGCGAAAATAATTGATTTGTTTACTTATTCGTAATTTGAAAGATAACAATCAGCATGAGCGAGAGTATGAATTAATCAAAACCACAAGAAAGGGAAAAAAAAAACATAGCAGCAACATCAGTCGCTAAAAAACAAGAACATGAAAGAAAAAAAATGATTTCGACACTAAGACCTTTTTAAATGAAAATTTCTACATGAAAAAGATTGTAAATCATTCCAAGAAACTAATGGGATTGTCAATTGAACTTGAAACATAAACACAAACTCGGATTTGCTCAAAGAAGAATCGTTTGACTTTTTGAAATTTAGCTTTGACTCCAAAATTCGGATTCGTAATGAGGAATTGGAACCTGAGATTTTGCAGATAGATTGAGTGAATGATTCCTAACAACACTGCATTTAAGGATTTTGAAATTAAATACGAAATCGAGATTTGGCTAAAAAGTTGAGGAACAGAGGTCGACGGTTTAAAAAAATATATTTCTTTTTAATTTCAATCAGACAGAAGATTATATTGATAATGGAGATTAAGAATTGAGTGATTGTGAGAATAATAGATAGAGATCGATTGTTTTATAGCCAAAAAGTGTTGACAGGACAAAATCATAACCAGTAGAAATAAAAATAATAATCAGGAGATATAAAAAAATAATAATGGATCACTAAAAATAAATAAAAAAATCAGATACCTAATTGCTTTTTGTAAAATATATAAAAAAATATAAAAAGTAGATGTGGATATATACCTAATTTTACCTAATTAATATTAATAATTAATATTAATAATAATAATACTTATAATAATAATAATTATAATAATAATAATAATAATAATACTTTTAATATTATTAAGAGTAATAAAAATACTAATAATAATAATAATATATATAATAATAATATAAATGACAAAATTATTAATAATATCAATAAATATAATATTATATTAATAATAATAATAATAAATAATAATAATGATAACTATAATAATAATAATAATAATTTTTAATGATATTGGTAATAATAATTATGAGAATAATATTAATAATCATAATAATAACTAAAGTCATAATTTTACTAGTAATTATAATAATAATGATAATAATAATATTATCAATAATATTAGTAATATTGATAATAATATAACAGATTAAATGTATAAATTTTCATATCTAGATATTATATATAATTATTTATATATAATTATTTATATATACATATCTATTTACAAATAATTATTCGTAAATAGTTAAAGGTTAACTGAATTCTTGAAAACAGTTCAAAAATTTTGAGGCTCAGTTTAACTGACTTTGATTATCGTGTCAGAAATCACATAAGGATTAAGTTTAATTTAGTCAAAAATTTCCGAGTTGTCATAGTACCTACCCGCTAAAAGAAATTTCATCCCGAAATTTAGTTGTTGCCATCAATCGGCGTTGTTCATAAATAGATGAGGATATTTACGTTTTATTTGGTCTTCACTTTCCCAGGTATACTCGGGGCCTTTCGTGAATTTCAACGGATAGAATATTATTTTGTTTCAAGAGTTTAAATCTTACGATCCATAAATTCTACAAGTTCTTCTACGAAGTGTATTTTATTATTAATGCGGAGGTCATTCAAGAGAATAACACGAGTGTCATTGATTAGGTTTTCTCAGAAAGGGCTGATGATGTTTTACAAGTCATTTCAGTAAATTGGATACATGAAATGTGTTATGAATAGTATTGAGCTCATTTAAAACCTTGAGCGTTTTATGCCACAACACTAGGGTAGACAAACAGAGAGGAGTTCGTGAAAATCACTGTCATGAAATTTGATAGAGATCGCCATTGTTGACAACAAGAATATTTTAATGATGAATATGAGTTGAAAAATAGAGTTTTATCACCATTAAGTAATATGGATAAAACAATCCGATTGCTCGAAACGTATGGGTGAAGCTATCACAAAAGAGTGAGATGAGTAAATGTAGGTTCGTCTTAACCGGTGAAGTAGTCACTGTTGATTTATGGAATTTAAGGGATTTAAAGAAAATCTTAGTGATAAGATTTGATGCTTCAGAAGTCAAGGAAACTTAAGATTCTATTAAATGCGGTAATCTCTCTTGATTGCTCTATCTAGAATTTCGCTATAAATTAACTTCTTTCATTTCATTATTTTCACCACTCCAATACTTTCTTCCTTAAAAGATCTGTTAATATGCTCAATCCCGTATTGATCCTTGTTATTATATTGACCATATATACAGTCATTCTTCTTTTTCATATATCACCAGAGGAATCTGTTTACTTCTACGATTACCTTGGGGTTATAGTGTTTTTAGTTCTCCCGTGTCTTTATATTGCTATACGCATTGATATTCACGGTTTGTAATTTCTGTGTTGTTGTCGGACTTTATATTTTTCCTTATATTCGGAGCTCTATGCTTTTGTAAAGTAAGTAATAGTACAAAATTCGTAGGTATGGAGTTTCAAATGAACCTAATGTTCTAAGCAGAAAGGAATGTAATATTACGATTTGATTTGTTAAATTACCAGAATCACGAAAAGATAGAAATATCAAGAAAATATTTTATTGTTATGTTTAGAGGTTAAATAGAATGTAAAAGTCGTGTAACATGGCACATGATGATTGTAAGGTCTGTGAGTCATAATGTTCCATTAAAAATTTAGCATGACTTATTGTAATATAATCATGTTGGCCCGACGTCATTATATTATACTAACTCATGCTTCAATTCCAAACACTTCTTCAGAAATCATTCATAATTTAAACTCAAATTTTACAGAATATAGAAACTTAAAAAGTTTCCTTTATGATGTAATAAAGATATCGCAAAGAGATAATTAATTGTGGACAAGAATCGTTATGAAGGTATCTTCAGAAATATCGAAGATATTTATAATGAAATATACGATGATATCTTGAAATTTCTAAGATCGGAGAATAATGAAGAAAATTCTTCCGTAAGGATTTAAGATAAGTAAGAAGCAAGGTATTCGTTAAGGATTTCACCAGATACCGAATCATCTGGATTCTTTGAATACAGGTTTAGTCATTGTGATTTGTCCACAGCCTCCTTCATGGTTTGCTTAATCCGATTTCCAGTTCCAAATCTGAGCTTTTTTCAACACATCATTCCTTATTATCAAGCTTTTGGCCATTAAGACCATCTATAGCTTTTACTGCTTCATCAGCATTCTCATATCTGAATCATTGGTTATCAATTTGAATTGTTTTCAAGAATTTTGAATTTGAGCATTGAACGCGGGATGTAACTGTAACGACCTTGGATTTTCCAACGTTTATTTATTAATAATTGTTATTATTAATACTTGTGAATTATTGAATGTATGTTATTACATTTACACGTTGCCATGATTGCCCGTACTTGACTTTAATTGCCCGAAACGTCTTTGTGACATGCGAAACTTGCACGAATAATATTTTCAAGTATTATTTACGTTCATGATTAAGTTTTATTAATCATTTTATTTAACTAAAGTTGTTAGTTAGTTACTTGGGCTTTTAATTGGATAAACTTGTTAACTACATACATACTTGGGCTTTTAATTGAATTTGGGCCTTTATTAGTATTAGTGGACTTTAGAAGCCCACCCTACATCTTAATGGACTTCATTAGCCCATGTCTTTCATATGTAAGTATCATTTTAACTTGTAACTAGTTAGTTAACTTGTTAGGAATCTAGTTTACATATAATCCCCATGCATGCACCTCATTTATCCACACTTTTAAGGCTTTACATACAAGTAACTATGGAACAATTGCCTCCCTCTTTTTTTTTTCTGCTGCAGCCGTGGGATACCATGGTGAGGAGGGATTCAAAATCTTTTTTTTTTCATTACTTGTGCACTTGCATCCTCATTTCTCACATACACACTTTTACTTGCATAACATTTTCTCTCTTTTTCTCTCAACTTGTAAGTAACTTGTTCAAGTTTTCTTCTTCTTTCTTTTGTCTTAAAACCAAATTTCACACATACATTATCATCATCATCACTTGTTCTTGTTTAATGTTTGATTGTTTGTAGTTGTTAGTTGTTGTTACTTTGTTACTTGTTATTATTTACTTACTAGTTTCCAAGAATCAAACTCTTTAGTTTCATTCTTCATTTTATCTTGTAATTACAAGAACACACAAGAACTAAACTTACTAGTTTATGTTCTACATATGTTGTTTCAAAGATTGTAAGTTCATGGTTGTTAAACTCATACTTGTAATTCATGTTAGTAAACTTTAAAGTTTACTTTCTTAAAGATCAAACTTTGGTTTGAATCTTTAAAGTATGAACAATAATGAACTAGTTACTTGTTTACTTAGTTTATGTCTTCATTTACTTGCACTTTAATTTTGTGATTTTGGTTATTGTTGGTCAAGTACTACAAGTTAGTCTTGATCTCATTTCTCTTGAACTAAAAGTTAACTTTACTAGTTCAAGAACATGTAAATGAAACTTTTTAATTATAACTTGGTACACTTATGTTAGATCTAGACTTTTGAGTCTTGGATCTTCAAGATCAAACTAAGAACTATGTTCTACAACTTAAGATCTTGATTTCATAAGTTCACTTTCAAGTTTGTAACTTATTATTAGTTTTAAAGTTCATGTAAGTGTTAGATCTAAGATCTTGATGTAACTTTGGTTCATCAAACTTCATACAACTCTTAAGTGAGTTGTGCTACATGTCTTGGACTTGTACAAGTGTTATGATGGTGAAACCTTGGTTAAGATGATGCAAACACATCAAGAGTTGTACACTTGAAGCTATATGCATCAAGGATGAGAACCGTGATAAGCATCGAATACCAAGAACCACCGGAACCTACTGACCTGTCTATTTTCTGTATTCCGGGTCTGATCAGTAAGACTTGGGCTGTTGTGATTATGATTTTCAAATAGCTCTGTTCGAGTAGATAACTTTTCATATAGGACTCGTCTTAATCCGAGTTACGGTTTAGGATTTATGGCCCTCCGATCGTCACTATGTCCTTTTAACGTTGTGCAGAAATTTCTGACCTACTCGCACTTAGACCATCGCCACGGTCAAACGAAGACGAGTTTGCTTCTGTAAATTTTACCACACTTAAAGGACTCATATATGGAGCCATGGCCACTGGTCTCACCTTAATTCAGTAAGGTTAGAGGCCGTGGTGACTGATCGAAGTCAGCCTTTGTTTTAAACTCTTTTCACGAACGAAATTTACTTTACGCCTTTTGTTTGATGATGAATGATGATGACCCTTAAGACCTTATTTACATACTTTTAAAACTATTCGGACGATTTACTGACTTAGTACTATTTGACTTAGGTTGAGGACCCGTTTGGACAACCTTCATTACTTGCTTACTTTCCGAGTCATACTTTACCGCTACTTTATCATTGTGAGTTATAGCATTCCCTTTTTACTTTAACTTATTTTAGGAACTGAGAATGCATGCAGATTTTATGTTTTACATACTAGGCACGAGTACTTAAACTTTATATGTGTGGGTTATATAACGGCAGAAACATTCCCTTTAGCTCGGTAACGTTTAGTCATTGGTTTTTGGAACCGGTGAACGCGAATCTTAGATATGGATCCATAGGGTTTGACATCCCCACTCGGGCTAGTAGCGCTAGCATTTAATGAGTGTTTAATACTTCGTAAATATACGCACTTTCCAAGTGTACTTTCAGGGGGTATAAACGTTAAGTTAGTTACCAAGTGCCCACGGTTAACATATACTTTATCATACTGTTTTGAAACGCTCTTTGTAGCACTGAAATCTCGTGGCCTACCTTACATACTGTTATACTTAAACTATAGCTCACCAACCTTTGTGTTGACATTTTTAAGCATGTTTTTCTCAGGTGCTTAAGGTTATTTGCTTCCGCTGTCGTGCTAGTCTTGCCGTAGACACACGCTGCTCTAGTGTTATCACCGCATGAACTGTTTATCTTGCATTCAAACTTTAATACTTTTGAACTATGTTTTATAACGACCTAAGGGTCACATACATTTATTCATGCTTGCTATTCGTAGAAGCATACTGCTGGTGTAAAACATTTGATGTCGGTTATAACGTCACATTTTTATCGTGAATGCAACTTCTTTTATTACAACATATAGTACTTAACCTCGTAATGATCCTGTTGTTGATGATTCGTACACGATGGTTTTGTACGGGGCATCACAGTAACCGTCAATGGATCTAACGGTTGACGAAGAAATGTTGTAATTTTCAAAAGTAATGTATGATAATTTTGGTGGTTTGATGTGACAATTCATCACAGAATACGAATGAATATAATTCATGAATGTAGTGCTCTTTAGGAAGATAACACCTGCTAAAGCTTTACTTGGATTCTGATATGTCAAAATCAGAATATGTAATTGAAAATGGTTGTTCTTTAGTGAACGGATATATATATCTTGTGAATCTAAGTAGTATAGTTAATGTGAAATCTAAATATCTCTCGGGTATTATCTACCCGTTAAAATATTTTTACCATTAAAAGTTTGTACAACAGAATATTGAATTACAATCTTTATGAAAATATACGTACATATATATTTTCCTTCAGATGTAATCATGGATTTAATGAGTTAATATAATATTAAACTCATTTGATTTACGGTTGAAACGAGAATAAATAATATCCAAAACTTTAGAGATTACATAATCGTCGCGGAATATTTCGCTAATGAAGTTATGAATCAATACTTCATCGGTTATTGTTGTTGGTATTCCTTGGTATCTATGGGGCATATGATATTGATGCTTGAGGTACAGATTGTGGTGTTGAGGCTTCCGATGTGGTTGTTGTTGTTGTTGGTGGTGGTACTGGTGCTGTTGGTGGTGTTGATGTTGCTGATACTGGTTATGCTGCTGATGCTCTTAGATTTTGCACCACATTCTCCAGAGCCACTATTTCGAGCGCGAAGCTCATTGAATTCTTCTATTACACAGGGATGATTAGCGGTTCAGACAAGATGATGAATAAGATCTAGAATTCTAGATAATATATAATCGTTGCGAGCTGTTCTGGAAATGAGGGTGAAAATGGTGTTCTGAACGGGTTCGCCGGTAAGTGCTTCAGGTTCTTCGCTAATAGGGCAATTTGATGAGTGAAAGGGATCTCCTTCTTCTCGCCTCCATTAATTAAGTCGAATACGAACCTACCCCCAATTCATCCAGAAAAGATGATGACTAATTGGTTGGTTCATTCCGGTTACGCTGCAATTGGAGCTCGAGGAATCATGTAATCAGATAAACTTTCGATTAAAGACTTTCAATTCATAATGGCCTATTCAGGTCTAGGGGCTTGAGCTATAGGATCCTTTAAATCGGTAATCCAAACCCTTCCATTCTAGAGTTTCGTAGACACCACCCGTCAAGAAAGTTCAATGATAAAAAATAACGAGAAAACAAAAATTTTAAAAGTAATAAATACGAATAGTGATGACATTATAATGTCTTTGAGTTATCGATAATCTTTATGAGTTAATAATGAAATTTTTCGGTTCGCAAACCAATGCACAAAGGCATAAGGGCACATAGGTACGTAATATAACAGGGAGGTTATATACATGTGACTACAAGTAGTAACTGACATAGAAATTTCAAAAATCATGGGTAACATTTCATGTAATACATACGTAATACACAAAACCATAATAGATGACATAGGAATGTCAAGAATTTCATAAATTATGAGTGACATCCCTCAGTTTCATCAACCGGGATGATCTTATAAAGATAATGCGCGTGAGTTATAGTATATTGTGAATCACAATGGGAGTTCCTCCCGGAGTGACAGAATAAAAGATATGCATATGTTGAAATGTTCCGTTCATATTGATTATAAACGTTCCATATTAACTGATTTCGTCGCGAGGTTTTGACATCTATATGAGACGTTTTTCAAAGACTGCATTCATTTTTAAAACAACCATAACCTTTATTTTATCGATAAAGGTTTAAAAGCATTACATAGATTATCAAATAATGATAATCTAAAATATACCGTTTACACACGACCATTACATAATGGTTTACATTAAGAATATATTACATCAAAAATAAGTTTCTTGAATGCAGTTTTTACACAATATCATACAAGCATGGACTCCAAATCTTATCCTTATTTTAGTATGCAACAGCGGAAGCTCTTAATAATCACCTGAGAATAAACATGCTTAAAACGTCAACAAAAATGTTGGTGAGTTATAGGTTTAACCTATATATTATCAAATCATAATAATAGACCACAAGATTTCATATTTCAATATACATCCCATACATAGAGATAAAATTCATTCATATGGTGAACACCTGGTAATCGATATTAACAAGATGCATATAGAATATCCCCATCATTCCGGGGCACCCATCGGACATGATAATTTCGAAGTACTAAAGCATTCCAAATTCCAGAATGGGGCTTGTTGGGCCCAATAGATCTATCTTTAGGATTCGCGTTAATTTGGAGGTCTGTTCCCAAATTCTTAGGCTACCAAGCTAAAAAGGGGCATATTCGGCTTCGGTCATTCACCCATATAATGTCGTTTCATTTACTTGTGTCTATTTCATAAAACATTTATAAAATTTGCATGTATTTTCATCCCAAATTATTAGATTTTAAAAGTGGGACTATAACTCAATTTCACAGATTTTTACTTCGTCGGGAAGTAAGACTTGGCCACTGGTCGATTCACGAACCTATAACAAATATGTACATAAATATCAAAGTATGTTCAAAATATATTTACAACATTTTTAATACGTTTTAATTTTTTAACTTTATTAAGTCAGCTGTCCTTGTTAATAACCTACAACTAGTTGTCCATAGTTAGATGTACAGAAATAAACCGATATATATTATCTTGGATCAATCCACGACCCAGTGTATACACGTCTCAGGCTAGATCACAACTCAAAGTATATATATTTTTGGAATCAACCTCAACCCTGTATAGCTAACTCTAACATTACTGCATATAGAGTGTCTATGGTTGTTCCAAATAATATATATACATGGGTCGATATGATATGTCAAAACATTTGCATACGTGTCTATGGTATTCCAAGATTACATAATATATTAGAATACATGTATAATACAATATAAGTTAGCTAGGATATGATTTGTATATAATTGTTACAATATTTCCCGTAGGTACAATATTCAAAAAATATCCAATCTTGTTTTTGTAGTGACCCAAACTTTTCCATGTTTATATATATTAAATGAAATTAATATTTACATGATTAAGTGTTTTCAACATGTTAAGCAATCAAACTTGTTAAGACTTGATTAATTGAAATAGGTTTCATATAGACAATTGACCACCCAAGTTGATCGGTGATTCACGAACGTTAAAACTTGTAAAAACTATATGATGACATATATATGGATATATATATATATATAGTTAACATGATATTATGATAAGTAAATATATCATTAAGTATATTAACAATGAACTACATATGTAAAAACTAGACTACTAACTTAATGATTTTGAAACGAGACATATATGTAACGATTATCGTTGTAACGACATTTAATGTATATATATCATATTAAGATATATTAATACGTCATGATATCATGATAATGTAATAATTTAACATCTCATTTGATTTAATAAACAATGGGTTAACAACATTTAACAAGATCGTTAACATAAAGGTTTCAAAACAACACTTACATGTAACGACTAACGATGACTTAACGACTCAGTTAAAATGTATATACATGTAGTGTTCTAATATGTATTCATACACTTTTGAAAGACTTTAAGACACTTATCAAAATACTTCTAATTAACCAAAATACTTACAATTACATCCTCGTTCAGTTTCATCAACAATTCTACTCGTATGCACCCGTATTCGTACTCGTACAACACACAGCTTTTAGATGTATGTACTTTTGGTATATACACTCCAATGATCAGCTCTTAGCATCCCATGTGACTCACCTAACACATGTGGGAACCATCATTTGGCAACTAGCATGAAATGTCTCATAAAATTACAAAAATATGAGTAATCATTCATGACTTATTTACATGAAAACAAAATTACATATCCTTTATATCTAATCCATATACCAACGACCAAAAACATCTACAAACACTTTCATTCTTCAATTTTCTTCATCTAATTGATCTCTCTCAATTTCCATCTTCAAGTTCTAAGTGTTCTTCATAAATTCTACAAGTTCTAGTTTCATAAAATCAAGAATACTTCTAAGTTTACTAGCTCACTTCAAATCTTGTAAAGTGATCATCCAACCTCAAGAAATCCTTGTTGTTTACAGTAAGATATCATTCTAAATCAAGGTAATACTCATATACAAACTTTGATTCAATTCCTATAACTATAACTATCTTAATTCGAGTGATAATCTTACTTGAACTTGTTTTCGTGTCATGATTCTACTTCAAGAACTTTCAAGCCATCCAAGATCCTTTGAAGCTATATCATTTCTTGTCACTTCCAGTAGGTTTACCTACTAAACTTGAGGTAGTAATGATGTTCATAACATCATTCTATTCATATATATAAAACTATCTTATTCGAAGATTTGAACATGTAATAACTAGAATATAGTTTAGTTAATTCTAAACTTGTTCGCAAATAAAAGTTAATCCTTCTAACTTGACTTTTAAAATCAATTAAACACATGTTCTATATCTATATGATATGCTAACTTAATGATTTAAAACCTGGAAACACGAAAAACACCTTAAAACCAGATTTACGCCGTCGTAGTAACACCGCGGGCTGTTTTGGGATAGTTAATTAAAAACTATGATAAAATTTGATTTAAAAGTTGTACTTCTAGGAAAATGATTTTTCTTATGAACATGAAACTATATCCAAAACTCATGGTTAAACTCCAAGTGGAAGTATATTTTTCAAAATGGTCATCAAGACGTCGTTCTTTCGACTGAAATGACTACCTCTTACAAAAACGACTTTTAACTTATATTTCTGACTATGAACCTATACTTTTTCTGTTTAGATTTATAAAATAGAGTTCAATATGAAACCATAGCAATTTTATTCACTCAAACGGATTTAAAACGAAGAAGTTATGGGTCAAACAAGATTGGATAATTTTTCTTGTTGTAGCTACGTGAAAATTGGTAACAAATCTATATTAATCATATCCTAGCTAACTTATATTATTTTATACATGTATTCTAATATATTATGTAATCTTGGGATACCATAGACACGTATGCAAATGTTTTGACATATCATATCGACCCATGTGTATATATTATTTGGAACAACCATAAACACTCTATATGCAGTAATGTGGGAGTTAGCTATACAGGGTTGAGGTTGATTCCAAAAATATATATAATTTGAGTTGTGATCTAGCCTGAGACGTGTATACACTGGGTCGTGGATTGATTCAAGATAATATATATCAATTTTTTTTCTGTACATCTAACTTTGGACAACTAGTTGTAGGTTACTAACGAGGACAACTGACTTAATAAACTTAAAACATCAAAATGTATTAAAAGTGTTGTAAATATATTTTGAATATACTTTGAAATATATGTACATATTTGTTATAGGTTCGTGAATCGACCAGTGGCCAAGTCTTACTTCCCGACGAAGTAAAAATCTGTGAAAGTGAGTTATAGTCCCACTTTTAAAATCTAATATTTTGGGATGAGAATACATGCAGTTTTATAAATGTTTTACGAAATAGACACAAGTAAATGAAACTACATTATATGGGTGAATGATCGAAGCCGAATATGCCCATTTTGCTTGGTAGCCTAAGAATTAGTAAACCGATCTACTAATTGACGCGAATCCTAAAGATAGATCTATTGGGCCTAACGAACCCCATCCAAAGTACCAGATGCCTTAGTACTTCGAATTCGTTTATATCATGTCCGAAGGATTTCCCAGAATGATAGGGAATATTCTTATATGCATCTTGTTAATGTCGGTTACCAGGTGTTCACCATATGAATGAATTTTATCTCTATGTATGGGATGTATATTGAAATATGAAATCTTGTGGTCTATTATTATGATTTGATAATATATTGGTTAAACCTATAATTCACCAACATTTTTGTTGACGTTTTAAGCATTTTATTCTTAGGTGATTATTAAGAGCTTTCGCTGTTGCATACTAAAATAAGGACAAGATTTGGAGTCCATGCTTGTATGATATTATGTAAAAACTGCATTCAAGAAACTTATTTTTGATGTAATATATTCTTATTGTAAACCATTATGTAATGGTCATGTGTAAACGGTATATTTTAGATTATCATTACTTGATAATCTACGTAATGCTTTTTAAAACCTTTATCGATAAAATAAAGGTTATGGTTGTTTTAAAAATGAATGCAGTCTTTGAAAATGTCTCATATAGAGGTCAAAACCTCGCGACGAAATCAATTAATATGGAACGTTTATAATCAATATGAACGGGACATTTCAGTTGGTATCCGAGCGTTGGTATTAGAGCACTAGAAAATTGCATTAGTGTGTCTTACTGAATTTGTTAGGATGCATTAGTGAGTCTGGACTTCGACCGTGTTTTTCTTCAAAAACGATTGCTTAACATTTTTTTTGTTGGAAACTATATATTATTAACATGTAAATATTATGTGATATATTAATCTCTTAACGTGTTTGATATTGTGTGATAGATGTCTACCTCTAGTAAAAATCCCATTGATTCACCTAATAATAATGAAGAATCAAATATATTTTGGGAAGATTCACAAATTTCCGAAGAGGAACCGGAAGAGGAGGAACCGGAAGAAGAGGAACCAGAAGAGGAGGAATCGGAAGAGGAGGAACCAGAAGAAGAAGAGGTTCCGGAGGAAGAAATATTGATACCTATAGTAAATCGATTAAATAAAAGAAACGAACCAAAGTTAACAATGGTCAATGGTGTTTCCGCCGAGGAAGCAAAATATTGGGAGGATTACCAATTTTCCGATGAATTGGATCCCGATGAGGATTCCGATGATGTTATAGAAATTACCTCAACCTAATTTAATAAAGCGAAAGAAAATAATAAGGGAAAAGGTATAAAAATAGAGAAACCCGATTCCAACCCCAATGAACTTTATATGTATCGAAAACATCCGTATTTTCTAAAATGTAACAATGACCCAGGAACCTCTAAACCACCAGGTTATTCTAAACCATTATGGAAAACGACGGCTCGTAGTAGAGGAACATCATATATTCCTAGAAAATTAGGAAAACAAACCAAGTCCGAAGAAGAAGAAACCAGTGATTCAGATTAGAGGGTTGTAATCATGTTGTGTATTATATGTATTGTACGGTGCTTGTACTTTTATGTTCTATGTAAAAATTGCTTGTATTGTTTGTTAATTATCTTTTACGAATCTAATCCTTGTCTATTTTACAGTATAAAAACAAAATGGACGTTAAGGGTAGACAACCGAATATTTTAGAAGACCTACCAGAGGATATGACTGAGAAAATCTTGTCTAGAGTCGGTCAGAATTCATCAGCACATTTAGTTATGGCAAAATTAACTTGTCAAATATTTGAAAGACTTTCCAGAAATGCCTTAGTTTATAAAAGGCTTTCCTTTGATAGGTGGGGTATATCACATTGGGGAGACCGTAAGTTACGCCGTGTTTTCTTTAAAGCATTAAATGCGGGGAACTCAAATGCAATTTTACGCTACGGGTTAAGAACCTATTTTGACTCAACATATCCCAACATAGGATTTTGTGAATTAGAAAGAGCTTCTAACATGCAACATAAAGAAGCATGTTATGCTTACGGGTTAGTGATGTTCGCTTCTTACCAAAGTAAGAAAAAGAACATCGGATTGCAACTTTTAAATAAAACCTTCCCACAAGTGACGGATTCAGTAGTTGGGGTGAGAAACAAGGTTTTTAGATTATTACGGGGCTGTTGGACATTACAAAACCCTCGTCCTTTTGAGACATTACAACATGCTGCCTAGCCAATGGTCATAACGATTATTTTCCACAAGACCAAGGATGGGAAGTCATCTTAGTAAAACCAGAATGCATGACTTGTTTCTGGACTTATGAATTACGTGTCTTTATTTCCTTTGCTGAACAACTTGCGTATTAACTAGATTTATCTTCAAAACTGTCCAGTATCATAGTGTACTATATTTCATGTTATATGTAATATAGCGAAGTTGTAAGTTTGAAGAATATTTGTATGTGATATATTATTATAATTAGTTTTTTCATATGGAATTGTAGTAGTTGAATTGTATATTAGCTACTAAGTATGAACTTAACGGGTAGGTAGTACCCGAATTTAAACTTATAAAACGCTAATATGAAGAAAAAGCCTTTATAAATGAGTTCATATTATGCTACAAAATACTATTGACTACTCTTAATATTCTGTATGATTAACTCGATTCAGTTGGCTATTTTGAAGGAAATGTGTCACACCCCCCAAAATGGACCAGGGGTAATTGTGACCAATCATATCATAACACAGTTGTATAAATGAGAACGACTCTATATGAGACTTTTTAAATAAAACCTTTGTTAATAAAACAGCGGAAGCAGTAATACATGTTTACATTATTATTAAAACGTAAAATAAATGTTTATGAACTAAAATATAATATGCGATGTGGACTCCATGCAAGCATCAAATCTATCATCACAAAGTTGCAAACAGCTAGATCAATCATCACCTGAGACAAAACATGCTTAAAGTGTCAATCAAAAAGGTTGAGTGAAATTCACAGGTTTATAAATAATATCCAAAGTTTTAGACCGCAAGATTTAGTTTAAAGTTGATTGATATAGAAATATCAATCTAAAAGTGTTGCTGCATTTTGTAATATCGCTACTAAACAAGTTTACCCTATGACACCTTGTACTGTCAGTGTCGTGGAATCATTATTATGTAACCAAAGACCAACGGTCGAATGGTTAGAGACGTTACTCTCAATAGGCCTACTCACAATAATTAAGTTTGCATTTAAACGTAGCAATTAACGATATTACGGTAGGGATTTAGCATGAATCAAAGCATGACAGCATAGTTAACAATTTAGTACTTGTGTCTAAGCGTAAAACAGTTATAAAGCAAGCATGTGTCTCACCCCAAAAGTTGTAAAACAGTTATGAAACAGTAAAAAGTGGGGCTATGAAGTTCACCTTAGTAGCACAAAAGAGTATTCCACGAAAGAATTGAACGGAAGGACGTGACCGAGATCTCAACCTAGAGATAGAACGTATGATCAGACATTGCCTAACAGACAATAGTATATAGTACTATATTGATAGTAATGGTTCACTAAAGAATTTCCATTTTCGGAAGGTTACTATTTATGGAAAGTTTCCACTTATAGTAATTTTCCAATTTTAGAAAGTTCGGGTTAATCTTTAGCAAGACGTTGTATAACTTTACTCAAACTTCGTTGCTATCAAATAAGTCAGGAATGACCAGATGTAACCGGGGGCCCAGGACTCTTGACCAGAATCTAAGTCATGGCATTCGAGATCCACAAGCTTACCCATAAATGGCAACCTAGACATCATTCACTTACGACCGTGAGTAGCGATGAAGTTTACATGAATTGTACATTATCTTTGATTAACCTTCACTTTAGGTTTATATGTTATTATATATGTTATATTATATTTATTAATGTATTAACAATTTGATTATCTTATATTATATACTATAAGTTATTATTATTAAATTAGTATAGTTATAAAATAAGTGTTTATTAATAATGTATTGTTATTAACTTCCATTATAAGCATTATACTTTATTATATTGTATACTTAGTTATTAACCGTAAGTTATAATAATAATATTAATTTAGTATATGTAATATACTTATGTTAATCGAAAATCATACTAATATATGTTAATTCGAATATTAATTCATTAAATATTATATTTATAATTTTTATAAACTTAGTTAATTATACAATTCAGTAGGTTATTTTATAAAAATAATTTTATCAAGTTTTTGTATTTATTTCTCACTTTTCTTTATATATATACTCGGTTTATATTAATCAAATTTAATTAGGTAATAAATATTAAATCGACCTAAATAAATAATTTTATATTTTTTACAGGTTCTATATTATGTAAAAATGTTATAAAAATTATTAAATAAAATTTTATATCAAAATATTATTTATTTAATGTTTTCTAATTATTTAACCATTATAATCGGTCTATAATTAAATAAATAGGAAAAATAATTTAAAAATAATTTTTATATTTTTTTAAAGTATCTAGTGATGATACTAATCATATAAAAATTTTATAAAAATATTTAATACACGTTTGTATTTATTTTGTATTTTCTTTATTATTTCTATCGGTTTAGAATAATGCAAAAGTAAATTCTTTTTAAATACTAATTGTCCCATTTATTTAATTTTTATAATTTTTGCTTGTTTATAAAAGTATAATAATCTCAAAAAAAAATTATAATTATTTTTATTACTGTTTACTATTTTATTACGAATTTTATATTTTTTTTATGTTTAAATACTACATAATTCGTATTTAATTATAAATAATATTCCATAAATTATCAAAATTATTTTTATACATCATAATACTTATAATACTAATTATAACATGTAAAAATAATTTATATATATTAAATTCGAATTTTTAAAGAATATACAAAAAATAAAAGCAATTCGATAAAAAATATAGAAAATACCTCAAGTACTTTCCCAAGTTTGTGAGAGAGTTTTTCTAAAGATTTGATACAAGTTTGTATGAAATGGAAGTGGGTATTTATAGGAAAGAATGGTTGGTGAAAAGAAAAAATATAAATAAAATAAAGGTGCCAATTTTGGCAAAAAATAAAAAACATGTTAAAAATGTTTTTAATAAGTTTTTGTTTTTGAAAATATTTAGTCAAAATTCATGGGCTCATTATTTAATTTATAAAAAAAATCTATTTTTTTTATAAGCTAAAAATATATATATAATGATTAAAATAACGTATCATTTAATTAATAATTATGTTTCATATAGTTTTAAATATAATACGCATTAATATTAATATTAACTAAAGTTATTTTATATAATTAGTGTAAACTTTAGTTAACAAAAAGTGTCGACTAAAAATAAATATTTGATCAATGTCAAATTTAATTATATATTACGTATGGATAACAACCCTATAGTCAAATTAGTCAATTCAGGTATGGAAATATGAGGGTTGTTATAGTACCTACCCGTTAAAAGAAATTTCGTCCCGAAATTTAGTTGTTGCCATTAATCGGTGTTGTTCGTACATAGACGAGGATATTTACGTTTTATTTGATTTTCACGTTCCCAGGTATGCTCGGGGCCTTGCGTGAATTCCAACGGATAGAATATTGTTC
This sequence comes from Rutidosis leptorrhynchoides, assembly GCF_046630445.1. Classification (NCBI taxonomy): domain Eukaryota; kingdom Viridiplantae; phylum Streptophyta; class Magnoliopsida; order Asterales; family Asteraceae; genus Rutidosis; species Rutidosis leptorrhynchoides. Next base: position 225,692,067 of record NC_092336.1, read on the forward strand.
TGTTTCAAAAATTAAAATCATACAAACCATAATTTCTACAAGTTCTTCTACGAAGTGCATTTTATTATTAATGCGGAGATCATTCAAAATGATGATGTTATACAAGTCATTTTAGTAAATTGGATATATAGAATGTGTTATGAATAATATCGAGCTCATTTAAACCTTGAGCGTTTATGCCACCACGCTAGGGTAGACAAAATAGAGAGGAGTTCATGAAAATCATAGTCGTGAAATTTGATAGAGATTGTCATTCTTTACAACAAGAATGATGAATATGAGTTAAAAATATTGTTTTATCAACATTGGGTAATATGGATAAAACGATTCGATTATAGGAAGAGTATAAATGAAGTTATCTTAAAAGTTTGAAATAAGGAAATATCAGTTTGCCTTAACTTTTGACATAATTAAAGGTGATTTCCGGAATTCAAGGGATTTAAAGGAAATCTTTATAATCTGTATAAGATTTGATTCTCCGATAATTAAGGAAATTAAAATTGCCTTGATAGTTGTGTCTAGAATTTTGCTATAAATTAGCTTCTTCTGTTTCATTATCTTCACCACTTCTATACTTTCTTTCTCGATTCATACTTCCAAAGATTGTGAAAATGCTCCATCCAGTTCTTATCCTGGATATTTTTCTGACTATCGATTCTGTCATTCTTCTTTTTCATTAACCCCCAGAGGAATCTGTTTACTTCTACAATTACCTTGGGGTTATAGTGTTTTTAATTCTCTCGTGTCTTTATGTTGCTATACGCATTGATATACACGGTTTGTAATTTCCGTGTTATTATCGGGCTTTATATTTTCCTTTATATGTCGGCGCTTTATGCTTTTGTTTCTTCTTCCCGACTTCAAGTCAAGCGAATAATGGTCCAGAACTCGTAGGTATGAAGTTTCGAATGATCATAATTTATAAAGTAGAAAGGAAAGGTAATAGCACGATTTGATTTGTCAAATTACCAGAATATTCGGAAAAGACCGAATCATCAAGAAAAATATTTTCTTGATATTTTTAGAGGTTAAATAGAATGTAAGAGTCGTGTAACATGGCAAATGATGATTATAAAGTCTATGAATCATCATCTTCCATTAAAAATTTAGCACGACTTACTGTAATATAATCACGTTGGCCTGACGTCATTATATTATACTAACTCATGCTTTAATTCCCAACACTACCTCAAATCATTCAAAATTTAAACTTGTATGTTATAGAAATATAGAAACTAAAACAGTTTCCTTTATTATGTAACACAGATAGTGCGAAGTGATAAATAATTTCGGACAAGAATAGTTATGAAGGTATCTTCAGAAATATAGAGGATATTTATAACGAAAGATACGATGATATCTTAGAATTTTCTAAGATCCAATGATAATGAGGAAAATTCTTCTGTAAGGATTTAGAATGCGTAAGGAGATCTTTTGTGGTTTTCATCAGAATTCGAATCATCTAGATTCTTTGATTACAGGCTTAGTCCTTGTGATTTGTCCATGGTCTCCTTCATGGTTAGCTCAATCCGTTTTTCAGTTCTAAATCTGAGCTTTTTCAATATGTCATTCTTTATCATCAAACTTTTGGCCATTAAGACCACCTATAGCTTTTGCTGCTTCGTCAGCATTCTCAAGGTTAACGAATCTGAATCAATGATTATCAATCCGAGGTGTTTTCAAGAATTTTGAATTTGAAGTGTTTAAGCGTAGGATGTAACCATCAATGGTTCTAATTTTGGTGGTTTGACGTGATAATTCATCACAAAATACGAATGAATATATATATGAATTTAGTAATCTTTAGGAAGATAACACCTGCTAAAGCTTTACTTGGATTCTGATATGTCAAAATTAGAATAGATAATTGAATTTGTATGAAGATGGTTGTTCTTTTTAGTGAACGGATACATATATCTTGTGGATGTATAGTTACTGATTATTGAATCAGAATTTGTAGAATGTACTGTGTAACATATTAATGTGAAATCTAAATATTTCTCAGGTATTACCTACTCGTTAAAATATTTTCACAATTAACAGTTTGTACAAAAGAATTACAATCTTTATGAAGATATACGTTCATATATGTATTCTTCAGATAGGTTTAATGAGTAATATAATATTAAACTCATTTAATTTGCTGTTGAAACGAGAGTAAATAATCTCCAAAATCTTAGAGATTTTATAATTGTCGCGAAATATTTCTCTAATGAAGTTATGATTCAATAGTTCATCGTTCATTGTTATAGATATACCTTGGTGTATGATGTTGGTGCTCGTGTAATCCTTGTGAAATTCACAAGACACGAATAATGTTTTTCTAAAAAGTTTCGAGTATATCAAAAATGGAAGTATACAATCAATCTTGTATTTGAGTAATACACTTGGTTTATTATGAAACGGAGTTTATTGTGTTGAAGCAGTGATTAACGATTGTTAAGTCGTTAACAAAGGATATACATCATAGCATATTGTGATATGAATTAACCAAGTAGTACATACTAGTTAAGATTCACACGTAATAGCTTAGTACGAAAAGATTTATTATTGTTCCAATCCATATATATAAAGTATACATATATAGTTCTTCAGGAAGAATGAGTCAATACATCTTAACTCATTATTACTAATATTCCTTGGTATCTATGGGGCGTATGATGTTGATGTTCGAGGTACTGAGTGTGATGTTGAGGCGTGGGATGTGGATGTTGTTGTTGGTGAAACTGATGCTGTTGGTGGTGATGCTGATGGTACTGGTTATGCTGCTGGTGCTGCTGCTGGTGTTCGTAGGTTTCGCACCATATTCTCCAGAGCCACCACTCGAGCGCGAAGCTCGTTGACTTCTTCTATTATTCCGGGATGATTGGCGGTTAGGACAAGTGGATGAATAAGATCTAGAATTTTAGATATTATATATTCGTGACTGGATATCCTGGAAATGAGGGTGAAAATAGTGTTCTGAACGGGTTCGCCGGTAAGTGCTTCAGGTTCTTCACCAAGAGGTGAATTCGGTTGGTGGAAAGGATTACCTTCTTCTTGTCTCCATTGATTAAGTTTACTACGAACCCATCCCCAATTCATCCAAAATAGATGATGGCTGATTGGTTCGTTTGTTTCGGTTACGCTGCCATTGGAGCTCGAGGAATCGGTTGAGAAATCCATATTATGTGATTTGAATTAGGGTTTGATATGAGATTAGTGTTGAATACTGGATGATATATTCATCTCCTTGGATATGTATATGTAGCAAAAAGATTTCCATAATTTACGGAGGAAATTTAGGAAAAGTGTTAGACAAAGATTATTGGGATAGATACGATAAGATATAATAAGATATGATGTGTCTATACTCTAATAATGGTAGTATGACGTGTCTAGATGATAAGTATGTAATCTGATAATCTTTTGATTAAAGATTTTCAATTCGTAATGTCCTATTCAGGTCCAGGGGCTTGAGCTATAGGATCCTTTAAATCAGTAATCCAAACACTTTCTATTCTATAGTTTCGTAGACGTCATCCGTCAGGAAAATTCAATGATCAAAACAACAAGAAAGCAAAGAAAGTAATGAATATGAATAATGATGACATTATAATGTCTTTGAGATTCTCGATAACTCAATAATATTTTCTGGTTCGCAAACTGATGCATAAAGGCATAAGGCATATAGGTACGTGATATAACAGGGAGTTATATACGTTTGAGTATGAATAGTAACAAATATAGGAGTTTCAAAATTCATGGATAATATTTCATGTAATACATATGTAATACACAAACCATGATAGATGACTTAGGAATGTCAAGAATTTCAGAAATCGTAGTGTCACATTTAAACGCGGTGGCGTAATTGGATAGTACTTAAAAAAGTGAACAAAGTTCTTAGATTGACTTGGCATTCTAAGATAAGTAAAGTTTCTAAAGTATAGCGTAGCATTTAACAATTAAAGGCAACAATTAAAGGCACTATAGTCAAGGAAAGTTGTAGTCCTACATTGCTAAGGTACCTAATTGTATAAGGCACACTTAAAATGCAATCCTGGTTCTCTACATCAGCACTGCTCTGATACCAATCTGTCACCCCCCCAAAATGGACCAGGGGTAATTGTGACCAATCATATCATAACACAGTTGTATAAACGAGAACGACTCTATATGAGACTTTTTAAATAAAACCTTTGTTAATAAAACAGCGGAAGCAGTAATACATGTTTACATTATTATTAAAACGTAAAATAAATGTTTATGAACTAAAATATAATATGCGATGTGGACTCCATGCAAGCATCAAATCTATCATCACAAAGTTGAAAATAGCTAGCTCAATCATCACCTGAGACAAAACATGCTTAAAGTGTCAACCAAAAAGGTTGAGTGAAATTCACAGGTTTATAAATAATATCCAAAGTTTTAGACCGCAAGATTTAGTTTAAAGTTGATTGATATAGAAATATCAATCTAAAAGTGTTGCTGCATTTTGTAATATCGCTACTAAACAAGTTTACCCTATGACACCTTGTACTGTCAGTGTCGTGGAATCATTATTATGTAACCAAAGACCAACGGTCGAATGGTTAGAGACGTTACTCTCAATAGGCCTACTCACAATAATTAAGTTTGCATTTAAACGTAGCAATTAACGATATTACGGTAGGGATTTAGCATGAATCAAAGCATGACAACATAGTTAACAATTTAGTACTTGTGTCTAAGCGTAAAACAGTTATAAAGCAAGCATGTGTCTCACCCCAAAATTTGTAAAATAGTTATGAAACAGTAAAAAGTGGGGCTATGAAGTTCACCTTAGTAGCACAAAAGAGTATTCCACGAAAGAATTGAACGGAAGGACGTGACCGAGATCTCAACCTAGAGATAGAACGTATGATCAGACATTGCCTAACAGACAATAGTATATAGTACTATATTGATAGTAATAGTTCACTAAAGAATTTCCATCTTCGGAAGGTTACTATTTATGGAAAGTTTCCACTTATAGTAATTTTCCAATTTTAGAAAGTTCGGGTTAATCTTTAGCAAGACGTTGTATAACTTTACTCAAACTTCTTTGCTATCAAATAAGTTAGGAATGACCAGATGTAACCGGGGGCCCAGGACTCTTGACCAGAATCTAAGTCATGGCATTCGAGATCCACAAGCTTACCCATAAATGGCAACCTAGATATCATTCACTTACGACCGTGAGTAGCGATGAAGTTCACATGAATTGTACATTATCTTTGATTAACCTTCACTTTAGGTTTATATGTTATTATATATGTTATATTATATTTATTAATGTATTAACAATTTGATTATCTTATATTATATACTATAAGTTATTATTATTAAATTAGTATAGTTATAAAATAAGTGTTTATTAATAATGTATTGTTATTAACTTACATTATAAGCATTATACTTTATTATATTGTATACTTAGTTATTAACCGTAAGTTATAATAATAATATTAATTTAGTATATGTAATATACTTATGTTAATCGAAAATCATACTAATATATGTTAATTCGAATATTAATTCATTAAATATTATATTTATAATTTTTATAAACTTAGTTAATTATACAATTCAGTAGGATATTTTATAAAAATAATTTTATCAAGTTTTTGTATTTATTTCCCACTTTTCTTTATATATATACTCGGTTTATATTAATCAAATTTAATTAGGTAATAAATATTAAATCGACCTAAATAAATAATTTTATATTTTTTACAGGTTCTATATTATGTAAAAATGTTATAAAAATTATTAAATCAAATTTTATATCAAAATATTATTTATTTAATGTTTTCTAATTATTTAACCATTATAATCGGCCTATAATTAAATAAATAGGAAAAATAATTTAAAATTAATTTTTATATTTTTTTAAAGTATCTAGTGATGATACTAATCATATAAAAATTTTATAAAAATATTTAATACACGTTTGTATTTATTTTGTATTTTCTTTATTATTTCTCTCGGTTTAGAATAATGCAAAAGTAAATTCTTTTTAAATACTAATCGTCCCATTTATTTAATTTTTATAATTTTTGCTTGTTTATAAAAGTATAATAATCTCAAAAAAAAAATATAATTATTTTTATTACTGTTTAATATTTTATTACGAATTTTATATTGTTTTTATATTTAAATACTACATAATTCGTATTTAATTATAAATAATATTCCATAAATTATCAAAATTATTTTTATACATCATAATACTTATAATACTAATTATAACATGTAAAAATAATTTATATATATTAAATTTGAATTTTTAAAGAATATACAAAAAAATAAAAGCAATTCGATAAAAAATATAGAAAATACCTCAAGTACTTTCCCAAGTTTGTGAGAGAGTTTTTCCAAAGATTTGATACAAGTTTTTATGAAATGGAAGTGGGTATTTATAGGAAAAAATGGTTGGTGAAAAGAAAAAATATAAATAAAATAAAGGTGCCAATTTTGACAAAAAATAAAAAACATGTTAAAAATGTTTTTAATAAGTTTTTGTTTTTGAAAATATTTAGTCAAAATTCATGGGCTCATTATTTAATTTATAAAAAAATCTATTTTTTTATAAGCTAAAAATATATATACAATGATTAAAATAACTTATCATTTAATTAATAATTATGTTTCATATAGTTTTAAATATAATACGCATTAATATTAATATTAACTAAAGTTATTTTATATAATTAGTGTAAACTTTAGTTAACAAAAAGTGTCGACTAAAAATAAATATTTGATCAATGTCAAATTTAATTATATATTACGCATGGATAACAACCCTATAGTCAAATTAGTCAATTCAGGTATGGAAATATGAGGGTTGTTATAAAATGACACCGACTACTCGACACACCATGAATATGAGCGAAGAGGAATTTCGTACCTTTCTTGCTGCAAATATAGTTGTAGTACAGGCTGCGCTACATACCAACAATAACTCTGAATCTAGCAATGCAGCTAACGACACAAGGAATCGTGTAGGATGCTCCTACAAAGAATTCACTGCCTGCAAACCTTTGGAATTTGATGGAACCGAAGGACCAATTGGATTGAAACGGTGGACTGAGAAAGTCGAATCGGTGTTTGCCATAAGTAAGTGTACTGAAGAAGACAAAGTTAAGTACGCTACGCATACCTTCACAGGTACTGCGTTAACGTGGTGGAACACCTATCTTGAACAGGTAGGACAAAATGCTGCTTACGCACTACCGTGGTCGGCATTCAAGCAATTGATAAACGAGCAGTACCGTCCTAGAAACGAAGTCAATAAACTCAAGGCAGAACTTAGAGAGTTATGAACACAAGGGTTCGACGTTACCACATATGAACGACGATTCACAGAGTTGTACTTATTGTGTCCGGGAGCATTCGAAGATAAAGAAGAGAAGATCGACGCGTATGTAAAAGGGTTACCAGTAAGGATTCAAGAAGATGTGAGTTCACACGAGCCCGCTTCTATACAGAAGGCAAGTCGAATGGCTCATAAACTCTAAATCAGATTGAGGGAAGAATTAAAGAGCAGGCGGCCGAAGAAGCCAACACAAAACAACTTAAGAGGAAGTGGGAGGAAAACGGTGACGAGGGTCACCAGTACAACAACAACAACAATTACAACCACAATCGCAACAACTATCCCAACAACCGCAACAACAATCGCAACAATAACCGCAATATTAACAATAACTACAACAAACATCCCAACAACAACAACAACAACTACAACAACTGTTTCAACAACAATAACAATCCCAACAACAACCTCAATAACAACAACGACAATAAAAACCAAAAACAGCCATGTCATAGGTGTGAAGAAAATCATCAGGGGTTTTGCACGACATTTTGCAACAGGTGTAAAAGAATTGGTCATAGTGCGACAAAGTGTGAGGTCTATGGACTAAAGTTTAACAGAACTAAAGGAACAAATAATGTCGGAACAAGTAATGCCAAAATGAATAGTGTCGGAGCAAGTAATACCAACGCTGTTTGTTATAAATATGGAAAACCGGGCCACATTATTAGAAATTGCCCGAATCAGGGGAATACTAATGGGCAGGGCCGTGGAAGAGTTTTCAATATTAATGCGGCAGAAGCACAGGAAGACCCGGAGCTTGTTACGAGTACGTTTTTTTATTGACGATAAATCTGCTTATGTTTTATTTGATTCGGGTGCGGATAGAAGCTATATGAGTAGAGAATTTTGTGCTAAATTAAGTTGCCCATTAACGCCTTTGTATAGTAAATTTTTACTCGAATTAGCAAACGGTAAATTAATTTCAGCAGATAATATATGTCGGGAGAGAAAAATTAAACTGGGGGATGAAACGTTTAAAATTGATTTAATACCAGTCGAGTTAGGGAGTTTTGATGTAATAATTAGCATGGACTGGTTGAAAAAGGTGAGAGCAGAGGTCGCTTGTTACAAAAATGCGATTCGCATTATGCGTGAAAAAGGAAAACCTTTAATGGTGTACGGAGAAAAAAACAATGCGAAATTAAATCTTATTAGTAGTTTGAAGGAGCAAAAACTAATAAGAAAAGGTTGTTACGTCATTCTAGCACACATCGAGGAAGTTAAACCTGAAGAAAAGAACATCAGTGATGTTCCCGTCGCAAAAGAATTTCCCGATGTATCTCCGAAAGAATTACCGAGATTACCCCCACATCGATCCGTTGAATTTCAAATAGACCTTGTACCGGGAGCTGCATCAATAGCTCGTGCTCCATACAGACTCGCACCCAGCGAAATGAACGAACTTCAGAGCCAATTACAAGAACTTTTAGAGCGTGATTTCATTCGACCAAGCACATCACCGCGGGGAGCTCCTATTTTGTTTGTCAAGAAGAAGGATGGTACATTTAGGTTGTGTATCAACTACCGAGAGTTGAACAAACTTACCATCAAGAACCGCTACCCACTACCGAGAATCGACGACTTATTTGATCAACTACAAGGCTCGTCAGTTTATTTGAAGATTGATTTACGTTCTGGGTATCATCAAATGCGGGTGAAGGAGGATGATATTCCAAAGACTGCTTTTAGGACGCGTTACGGTCATTACGAGTTTATGGTTATGCCGTTTGGACTGACTAACGCACCAGCTGTGTTCATGGACCTCATGAACCGAGTGTGTGGGCCATATCTTGACAAGTTTGTCATTGTTTTCATCGATGACATACTTATTTACTCGAAGAATGATCAAGAGCACGAAGAACATTTGAGAAAAGTGCTAGAGTTACTGAGAAAAGAATAACTGTATGCTAAGTTTTCAAAGTGTGCATTTTGGTTGGAAGAAGTTCAATTTCTCGGTCATATAGTGAACAAAGAAGGTATTCAGGTAGATCCATCAAATATTGAAACCGTGAAAAAGTGAGAAACCCTGATAACTCCGAAACACATATGCCAATTTTTAGGGCTGGCTGGTTATTACAGGAGATTCATCCAAGATTTTTCCAAAATAGCAAAACTATTCACTGCATTAACGCATAAAGGGAAGAAATTTGAATGGAAGGATGAACAAAAGAAAGCATTTCAATTGTTGATGAAAAAGTTAACTACGGCACCTATATTGTCATTACCTGAAGGGAATGATGATTTTGTAATATATTGTGACACCTCAAAGCAAGGTCTCGGTTGTGTATTAATGCAACGAACGAAGGTAATTGCTTATGCGTCTAGACAATTGAAGATTCACGAGCAAAATTATACGACGCATGATTTGGAATTAGGCGCGGTTGTTTTTGCATTAAATACTTGGAGGCACTACTTATATGGGGTCAAAAGTATTATATATACCGACCACAAAAGTCTTCAACACATATTTAATCAGAAACAACTGAACATGAGGCAGCGTAGGTGGATTGAATTGTTGAATGATTACGAATTTGAGATTCGTTACCACCCGGGGAAGGCAAATGTGGTAGCCGATGCCTTGATCAGAAAGGACAGAGAACCCATTCGAGTAAAATCTATGAATATAATGATTCACAATAACCTTACTACTCAAATAAAGGAGGCGCAACAAGGAGTTTTAAAAGAGGGAAATTTAAAGAATAAAATACCCAAAGGATCGGAGAAGCATCTTACTATTCAGGAAGATGGAACCCGGTATAGGGCTGAAAGAATTTGGGTACCAAAATTTGGAGATATGAGAGAAATGGTACTTAGAGAAGCTCATAAAACCAGATACTCAATACATCCTGGAACGGGAAAGATGTACAAGGATCTCAAGAAACATTTTTGGTGGCCAGGTATGAAAGCCGATGTTGCTAAATACGTAGGGGAATGTTTGATGTGTTCTAAGGTCAAAGCGGAGCATCAGAAACCATCAGGTCTACTTCAACAACCCGAAATCCCGGAATGGAAATGGGAAAATATTACCATAAATTTCATCACTAAATTGCCAAGGACTGCAAGTGGTTTTGATACTATTTGGGTAATAGTTGATCGTCTCACCAAATCAGCATACTTCCTGCCAATAAGAGAAGATGACAAGATGGAGAAGTTAGCACGGCTGTATTTGAAGGAAGTCGTCTCCAGACATAGAATACCAATCTCTATTATCTCTGATAGGGATGACAGATTTATTTCAAGATTCTGGTAGACATTACAGCAAGCATTAGGAACTCGTCTAGACATGAGTACTACCTATCATCCACAAACTGATGGGCAGAGTGAAAGGACAATACAAACGCTTGAAGATATGCTACGAGCATGGTTATTGATTTCGGAAACAGTTGGGATCGACATCTACCGTTAGCAGAATTTTCCTACAACAACAGCTACCATTCAAGCATTGAGATGGCGCCGTTTGAAGCACTTTATGGTAGAAAGTGCAGGTCTCCAATTTGTTGGAGTGAAGTAGGGGATAAACAGATTACGGGTCTGGAAATAATACAAGAAACTACCGAGAAGATCATCCAAATTTAACAACAGTTGAAAACCGCCCAAAGTCTGTAGTGACCCGAACTTTTCCATGTTTATATATATTAATTGAGATTGATATTTACATGATTAAATGTTTCCAACATGTTAAGCAATCAAACTTGTTAAGACTTGATTAATTGAAATATGTTTCATATAGACAATTGACCACCCAAGTTGACCGGTGATTCACGAACGTTAAAACTTGTAAAAACTATATGATGACATATATATGGATATATATATAGTTAACATGATACTATGATAAGTAAACATATCATTAAGTATATTAACAATGAACTACATATGTAAAAACAAGACTACTAACTTAATGATTTTTAAACGAGACATATATGTAACGATTATCGTTGTAAAAACATTTAATGTATATATATCATATTAAGAGATATTCATACATGATAATATCATGATAATATAATAATTTAAAATCTCATTTGATATTATAAACATTGGGTTAACAACATTTAACAAGACCGTTAACCTAAAGGTTTAAAAACAACACTTACATGTAACGACTAACGATGACTTAACGACTCAGTTAAAATGTATATACATGTAGTGTTTTAATATGTATTTATACACTTTTGAAAGACTTCAATACACTTATCAAAATACTTCTACTTAACAAAAATGCTTACAATTACATCCTCGTTCAGTTTCATCAACAATTCTACTCGTATGCACCCGTATTCGTACTCGTACAATACACAGCTTTTAGATGTATGTACTATTGGTATATACACTCCAATGATCAGCTCTTAGCAGTCCATGTGAGTCACCTAACACATGTGGGAACCATCATTTGGCAACTAGCATGAAATATCTCATAAAATTACAAAAATATGAGTAATCATTCATGACTTATTTACATGAAAACAAAATTACATATCCTTTATATCTAATCCATACACCAACGACCAAAAACACCTACAAACACTTTCATTCTTCAATTTTCTTCATCTAATTGATCTCTCTCAAGTTCTATCTTCAAGTTCTAAGTGTTCTTCATATATTCTACAAGTTCTAGTTACATAAAATCAAGAATACTTTCAAGTTTGCTAGCTCACTTCCAATATTGTAAGGTGATCATCCAACCTCAAGAAATCTTTGTTTCTTACAGTAGGTTATCATTCTAATACAAGGTAATAATCATATTCAAACTTTGGTTCAATTTCTATAACTATAACAATCTTATTTCAAGTGATGATCTTACTTGAACTTGTTTTCGTGTCATGATTCTGCTTCAAGAACTTCGAGCCATCCAAGGATCCGTTGAAGCTAGATCCATTTTTCTATTTTCCAGTAGGTTTATCCAAGGAAATTAAGGTAGTAATGATGTTCATAACATCATTCGATTCATACGTATAAAGCTATCTTATTCGAAGGTTTAAACTTGTAATCACTAGAACATAGTTTAGTTAATTCTAAACTTGTTCGCAAACAAAAGTTAATCCTTCTAACTTGACTTTTAAAATCAACTAAACACATGTTCTATATCTATATGATATGCTAACTTAATGATTTAAAACCTGGAAACACGAAAAACACCGTAAAACCGGATTTACGCCGTCGTAGTAACACCGCGGGCTGTTTTGGGTTAGTTAATTAAAAACTATGATAAACTTTGATTTTAAAGTTGTTATTCTGAGAAAATGATTTTTATTATGAATATGAAACTATATCCAAAAATTATGATAAACTCAAAGTGGAAGTATGTTTTCTAAAATGGTCATCTAGACGTCGTTCTTTCGACTGAAATGACTACCTTTACAAAAACGACTTGTAACTTATTTTTCCGACTATAAACCTATACTTTTCTGTTTAGATTCATAAAATAGAGTTCAATATGAAACCATAGCAATTTGATTCACTCAAAACGGATTTAAAATGAAGAAGTTATGGGTAAAACAAGATTGGATAATTTTTCTCATTTTAGCTACGTGAAAATTGGTAACAAATCTATTCCAACCATAACTTAATCAACTTGTATTGTATATTATGTAATCTTGAGATACCATAGACACGTATACAATGTTTCGACCTATCATGTCGACACATCTATATATATTTCGGAACAACCATAGACACTCTATATGTGAATGTTGGAGTTAGCTATACAGGGTTGAGGTTGATTCCAAAATATATATAGTTTGAGTTGTGATCAATACTGAGATACGTATACACTGGGTCGTGGATTGATTCAAGATAATATTTATCGATTTATTTCTATACATCTAACTGTGGACAACTAGTTGTAGGTTACTAACGAGGACAGCTGACTTAATAAACTTAAAACATCAAAATATATTAAAAGTGTTGTAAATATATTTTGAACATACTTTGATATATATGTATATATTGTTATAGGTTCGTGAATCAACCAGTGGCCAAGTCTTACTTCCCGACGAAGTAAAAATCTGTGAAAGTGAGTTATAGTCCCACTTTTAAAATCTAATATTTTTGGGATGAGAATACATGCAGGTTTTAAAAATGATTTACAAAATAGACACAAGTACGTGAAACTACATTCTATGGTTGAATTATCGAAATCGAATATGCCCCTTTTTATTAAGTCTGGTAATCTAAGAATTAGGGAACAGACACCCTAATTGACGCGAATCCTAAAGATAGATCTATTGGGCCTAACAAACCCCATCCAAAGTACCAGATGCTTTAGTACTTCGAAATTTATATCATATCCGAAGGGTGTCCCGGAATGATGGGGATATTCTTATATATGCATCTTGTTAATGTCGGTTACCAGGTGTTCACCATATGAATAATTTTTATCTCTATGTATGGGATGTATATTGAAATATGAAATCTTGTGGTCTATTGTTACGATTTGATATATATAGGTTAAACCTATAACTCACCAACATTTTTGTTGACGTTTAAAGCATGTTTATTCTCAGGTGAATATTAAGAGCTTCCGCTGTTGCATATACTAAAATAAGGACAAGATTTGGAGTCCATGTTTGTATGATATTGTGTAAAAACTGCATTCAAGAAACTGATTTCGATGTAACATATTTGTATTGTAAACCATTATGTAATGGTCGTGTGTAAACAGGATATTTTAGATTATCATTATTTGATAATCTACGTAAAGCTTTTTAAACCTTTATTTATGAAATAAAGGTTATGGTTTGTTTTAAAAATGAATGCAGTCTTTGAAAAACGTCTCATATAGAGGTCAAAACCTCGCAACGAAATCAATTAATATGGAACGTTTTTAATCAATAAGAACGGGACATTTCAGTTGGTATCAGAGCGTTGGTCTTAGAGAACCAGAAAATTTGCATTAGTGTGTCTTATCGAGTTTGTTAGGATGCATTAGTGAGTCTGGACTTCGACCATGTTTTCTTTAAAAATGATTGCTTAACATTTTTGTTGGAAACTATATATTTTTAACATATGAATATTATGTGATATATTAATCTCTTAACGTGTTTGATATTATGTGATAGATGTCTACCTCTAGAACAAGTCCCATTGACTCACCTAATAATAATGAAGAGTCAAATGTAAATTGGAATGATTCGTGGACTGATTCACAAGTTCCCGAAGAGGAACCGGAAGAAGAGTCGGAACCGGAAGAAGAGTCGGAACCAGAAGAAGAGTCGGAATCGGAAGAAGAATCAGAACCGGAAGAAGAGGAACCGGAGGAGGAAATAGAACTGGTGGGGGAAATAATAAAACGGTTAAGTAAAAGAAAATCCTCAACCAACCAACCAAGGTTAATTATGGTCAATGGTGTTTCCGCCAAGGAAGCAAAATATTGGGAGGATTACCAATTCTCCGATGAATCGGATTCCGACGAGAATTCCGATGATGTTATAGAAATTACCCCAACTGAATTTAAAAAGGAAAAAGAAAATAATAAGGGAAAGGGCATAAAAATAGAGAAATCTAATTCCAACCCCGATGAACTTTATATGTATCGTCAACCCCCGAAGTCCTTAAGTTGTAACAATGACCCAGGAACCTCTAAACCACCAGGTTTTTCTAAACCGTTGTGGAAAATAACAGCTAGTATTAGGGGAACATCATATATCCCTAGAAACTTGGCAAAACGAACCAAAACCGAAGAAGAAGAAACGAGCGAGTCGGAATAAGATAGTTGTATTCGTGTGGTGTAATATATGTAATATAGTGTTCTTATGCTTTATGATATATGTAAAAATTGCTTGTATTAATAAGTATTTTTTTATGAATCTAACTCTTGTCTATTTTACAGTTTAAAAACACAAAATGGATAGACAACCCAATATTTTAAGAGACCTACCCGGAGACATGATTGATGAAATCTTGTCTAGAGTCGGCCAGAATTCCTCGGCACAACTATTTAAGGCGAGATCAGTTTGTAAGACATTCGAAGAACGTTCCAAGAATGTCTTGGTTTATAAGAGACTTTCGTTTGAAAGATGGGGGATATCACATTGGGAAACCCATAAGTTACGATGTGTTTACTTTGACGCATATATTGCGGGGAACCCAAATGCTATTTTACGCAACGGGTTAAGAAATTATTTTGACTCAATATATCCGAATATTGGACTTCGTGATTTAGAGAAAGCGGCTAACATGCAACATAAAGAAGCATGTTATGCTTACGGATTAGTAATGTTCGCTTCTCACCAAAGTGAGAACAAGAACATCGGGCTACAACTATTAAACAAAACATTTCCACAAGTGACGGAGTCGGTAATTGGGGTAAGAAATGAGGTTTTTAGATTATTACGGGACTGTTGGACATTACGTAACCCTCGTCCCTTTGACGATGTTACAACACGCTATCTTATCAACAGCCATAACGGTTATGTTGCACAAGACCAAGGATGGGAAGTAGTCCTAGTAAAACCAGAATGCATGACTTGTTTCTGGACGTATGAATTACGTGTCTTTATTGCCTTTGCTGAACGACTTGTGTACTAGCTAGAATTATCTTCACAACTATCTTGTATCAAAGTTATTGTGTGCTATATTTCATGCTTTATGTAAAATAAGCAGTATTGTAAGTTTGTAAAATATTGTATAAAAGTTTGAACGCGAAATATTATTATAATTAGTTTTTCATATAGAATTGTAGTAGTTGAATTGTATATTAGCTACTAAGTATGAACTTAACGGGTAGGTACTACCCGAATTTAAACTTATAAAACGCTAATATGAAGAAAAAGCTTTTATAAATGAGTTCATATTATGCTACGAAATACTATTAACTACTCTTAATATTCTGTATGATTAACTTGTTCCATTTGACTATTTTGAAGGAAATGGCACCGACTACTCGACACACCGTGAATATGAATGAAGAGGAATTTCGTACTTTTCTAGCTTCAAACATAGCCGCAGTACAGGCTGCGCTACATACCAACAATAACCTTGGATCTGGCAGTACAGGAAATCGTGTAGGATGCACCTACAAAGAATTCACTGCCTGCAAACCTTTAGAATTTGATGGAACCGAAGGACCGATCGGATTGAAACGGTGGACCGAGAAGGTCGAATCGGTGTTTGCCATAAGTAAGTGTACTGAAGAGGACAAAGTGAAGTACGCTACGCATACCTTCACAGGTTCTGCGTTAACATGGTGGAATACCTATCTAGAGCAAGTGGGACAAGACGATGCATACGCACTATCGTGGTCAGCATTCAAGCACTTGATGAACGAGAAGTACCGTCCCAGAACCGAGGTCAATAAGCTCAAGACAGAACTTAGAGGGTTACGAACCCAAGGATTTGATATTACCACGTATGAAAGACGATTCACAGAATTGTGCCTATTGTGTCCGGGAGCATTCGAAGATGAGGAAGAGAAGATCGACGCATTTGTGAAAGGATTACCGGAAAGAATCCAAGAAGATATAAGTTCACACGAGCCTGCCTCTATACAACAGGCATGTAGAATGGCTCACAAACTAGTGAACCAGATTGAAGTAAGAATTAAAGAACAGACTGCTGAAGAGGCCAATGTGAAGCAAGTCAAAAGAAAGTGGGAGGAAAACGGTGATAAGAATCACCAATACAACAACAACAGCAATCGCAACAATTATCCCAACAATCGCAACATCAATCGCAACTACAACAAACGGCCCAACAACAACAACAACAACAACAACAACAGCAACTACAACAATCATTCCAACAACAATAATAATCAGAAGCAGCTATGCCAAAGGTGTGAAAAGTATCACTCGGGGTTCTGCACCAAATTTTGCAACAAGTGTAAAAGAAATGGTCATAGCGCGACGAAGTGTGAGGTCTACGGACCAGGGGTTAATAGAACGAAAGGAACAAATGGTGTCGGAACGAGTAATGGCGGAGCAAGTAGTGTCGGAGCAAGCTATGCCAATGTAGTTTGTTATAAATGTGGAAAACCGGGCCACATTATTAGAAATTGCCCGAACCAGGAGAACACGAATGGACAAGGCCGCGGAAGAGTTTTCAATATTAATGCGGCAGAGACACAGGAAGACCCGGAGCTTGTTACGGGTACGTTTCTTATTGACAATAAATCTGCTTACGTTTTATTTGATTCGGGTGCGGATAGAAGCTATATGAGTAGAGATTTTTGTGCTAAATTAAGTTGCCCATTGACGCCTTTGGATAGTAAATTTTTACTCGAATTAGCAAATGGTAAATTAATTTCAGCAGATAATATATGTCGGAATCGAGAAATTAAACTGGTTAGCGAAACATTTAAGATTGATTTGATACCAGTAGAGTTAGGGAGTTTTGATGTGATAATCGGTATGGACTGGTTGAAAGAAGTGAAAGCAGAGATCGTCTGTTACAAAAATGCAATTCGCATTATACGAGAAAAAGGAAAACCCTTAATGGTGTACGGAGAAAAGGGCAACACGAAGCTACATCTTATTAGTAATTTGAAGGCACAAAAACTAATAAGAAAAGGTTGCTATGCT
Source organism: Rutidosis leptorrhynchoides (assembly GCF_046630445.1). Lineage (NCBI taxonomy): Eukaryota > Viridiplantae > Streptophyta > Magnoliopsida > Asterales > Asteraceae > Rutidosis > Rutidosis leptorrhynchoides. Next base: position 225,709,971 of record NC_092336.1, read on the forward strand.
GTTCTAGCACACGTCGAGAAAGTACAAACTGAAGAAAAGAGCATCAATGATGTTCCCATTGCAAAAGAATTTCCCGATGTATTTCCGAAAGAATTACCGGGATTACCCCCACATCGATCCGTTGAATTTCAAATAGATCTTGTACCAGGAGCTGCACCAATAGCTCGTGCTCCTTACAGACTCGCACCCAGCGAGATGAAAGAACTGCAAAGCCAATTACAAGAACTTTTAGAGCGTGGTTTCATTCGACCAAGCACATCACCGTGGGGAGCTCCTGTTTTGTTTGTCAAGAAGAAAGATGGTACATTCAGGTTGTGTATCGACTACCGAGAGTTGAACAAACTTACCATCAAGAACCGCTACCCACTACCGAGAATCGACGACTTATTTGATCAACTACAAGGCTCGTCTGTTTATTCAAAGATTGACTTACGTTCCGGGTATCATCAAATGCGGGTGAAAGAAGATGATATTCCAAAGACTGCTTTCAGAACACGTTACAGTCATTACGAGTTTATGGTCATGTCGTTTGGTTTAACTAATGCACCAGCTGTGTTCATGGACCTTATGAACCGAGTGTGTGGACCATACCTTGACAAGTTTGTCATTGTTTTCATTGATGACATACTTATTTACTCAAAGAATGACCAAGAACACGGTGAACATTTGAAAAAGGTGTTAGAAGTATTGAGGAAGGAAGAATTGTACGCTAAGTTTTCAAAGTGTGCATTTTGGTTGGAAGAAGTTCAATTCCTCGGTCACATAGTGAACAAAGAAGGTATTAAGGTGGATCCGGCAAAGATAGAAACTGTTGAAAAGTGGGAAACCCCGAAAACTCCGAAACACATACGCCAGTTTTTAGGACTAGCTGGTTACTACAGAAGGTTCATCCAAGACTTTTCCAGAATAGCAAAACCCTTGACTGCATTAACGCATAAAGGGAAGAAATTTGAATCGAATGATGAACAAGAGAAAGCGTTTCAGTTATTGAAGGAAAAGCTAACTACGGCACCTATATTGTCATTGCCTGAAGGGAATGATGATTTTGTGATTTATTGTGACGCATCAAAGCAAGGTCTCGGTTGTGTATTAATGCAACGAACGAAGGTGATTGCTTATGCGTCTAGACAATTGAAGATTCACGAACAAAATTATACGACGCATGATTTGGAATTAGGCGCGGTTGTTTTTGCATTAAAGACTTGGAGGCACTACTTATATGGGGTCAAAAGTATTATATATACCGACCACAAAAGTCTTCAACACATATTTAATCAGAAACAACTGAATATGAGGCAGCGTAGGTGGATTGAATTATTGAATGATTACGACTTTGAGATTCGTTACCACCCGGGGAAGGCAAATGTGGTAGCCGATGCCTTGAGCAGGAAGGACAGAGAACCCATTCGAGTAAAATCTATGAATATAATGATTCATAATAACCTTACTACTCAAATAAAGGAGGCGCAACAAGGAGTTTTAAAAGAGGGAAATTTAAAGGATGAAATACCCAAAGGATCGGAGAAGCATCTTAATATTCAGGAAGACGGAACCCGGTATAGGGCTGAAATGATTTGGGTACCAAAATTTGGAGATATGAGAGAAATGGTACTTAGAGAAGCTCATAAAACCAGATACTCAATACATCCTGGAACGGGGAAGATGTACAAGGATCTCAAGAAACATTTTTGGTGGCCGGGTATGAAAGCCGATGTTGCTAAATACGTAGGAGAATGTTTGACGTGTTCTAAGGTCAAAGCTGAGCATCAGAAACCATCAGGTCTACTTCAACAACCCGAAATCCCGGAATGGAAATGGGAAAACATTACCATGGATTTCATCACTAAATTGCCAAGGACTGCAAGTGGTTTTGATACTATTTGGGTAATAGTTGACCGTCTCACCAAATCAGCACACTTCTTGCCAATAAGAGAAGATGACAAGATGGAGAAGTTAGCACGACTGTATTTGAAGGAAGTCATCTCCAGACATGGAATACCAATCTCTATTATCTCTGATAGGGATGGCAGATTTATTTCAAGATTCTGGCAGACATTACAGCAAGCATTAGGAACTCGTCTAGACATGAGTACTGCCTATCATCCACAAACTGATGGGCAGAGCGAAAGGACGATACAAACGCTTGAAGACATGCTACGAGCATGTGTTATTGATTTCGGAAACAGTTGGGATCGACATCTACCGTTAGCAGAATTTTCCTACAACAACAGCTACCATTCAAGCATTGAGATGGCGCCGTTTGAAGCACTTTATGGTAGAAAGTGCAGGTCTCCGATTTGTTGGAGTGAAGTGGGGGATAGACAGATTACGGGTCCGGAGATTATACAAGAAACTACCGAGAAGATCATCCAAATTCAACAACGGTTGAAAACCGCCCAAAGTCGACAAAAGAGCTACGCTGACATTAAAAGAAAAGATATAGTATTTGAAATTGGAGAGATGGTCATGCTTAAAGTTGCACCTTGGAAAGGCATTGTTCGATTTGGTAAACGAGGGAAATTAAATCCAAGGTATATTGGACCATTCAAGATTATTGATCGTATCGGACCAGTAGCTTACCGACTAGAGTTACCTCAACAACTCGCGGCTGTACATAACACTTTCCACGTCTCGAATTTAAAGAAATGTTTTGCTAAAGAAGATCTCACTATTCCGTTAGATGAAATCCAAATCAACGAAAAACTTCAATTCATCGAAGAACCCGTCGAAATAATGGATCGTGAGGTTAAAAGACTTAAGCAAAACAAGATACCAATTGTTAAGGTTCGATGGAATGCTCGTAGAGGACCCGAGTTCACCTGGGAGCGTGAAGATCAGATGAAGAAGAAATACCCGCATCTATTTCCAGAAGATTCGTCAACACCTTCAACAGCTTAAAATTTCGGGACGAAATTTATTTAACGGGTAGGTACTGTAGTGACCCGAACTTTTCCATGTTTATATATATTAATTGAGATTGATATTTACATGATTAAATGTTTCCAACATGTTAAGCAATCAAACTTGTTAAGACTTGATTAATTGAAATATGTTTCATATAGACAATTGACCACCCAAGTTGACCGGTGATTCACGAACGTTAAAACTTGTAAAAACTATATGATGACATATATATGGATATATATATAGTTAACATGATACTATGATAAGTAAACATATCATTAAGTATATTAACAATGAACTACATATGTAAAAACAAGACTACTAACTTAATGATTTTTAAACGAGACATATATGTAACGATTATCGTTGTAAAAACATTTAATGTATATATATCATATTAAGAGATATTCATACATGATAATATCATGATAATATAATAATTTAAAATCTCATTTGATATTATAAACATTGGGTTAACAACATTTAACAAGACCGTTAACCTAAAGGTTTAAAAACAACACTTACATGTAACGACTAACGATGACTTAACGACTCAGTTAAAATGTATATACATGTAGTGTTTTAATATGTATTTATACACTTTTGAAAGACTTCAATACACTTATCAAAATACTTCTACTTAACAAAAATGCTTACAATTACATCCTCGTTCAGTTTCATCAACAATTCTACTCGTATGCACCCGTATTCGTACTCGTACAATACACAGCTTTTAGATGTATGTACTATTGGTATATACACTCCAATGATCAGCTCTTAGCAGCCCATGTGAGTCACCTAACACATGTGGGAACCATCATTTGGCAACTAGCATGAAATATCTCATAAAATTACAAAAATATGAGTAATCATTCATGACTTATTTACATGAAAACAAAATTACATATCCTTTATATCTAATCCATACACCAACGACCAAAAACACCTACAAACACTTTCATTCTTCAATTTTCTTCATCTAATTGATCTCTCTCAAGTTCTATCTTCAAGTTCTAAGTGTTCTTCATATATTCTACAAGTTCTAGTTACATAAAATCAAGAATACTTTCAAGTTTGCTAGCTCACTTCCAATATTGTAAGGTGATCATCCAACCTCAAGAAATCTTTGTTTCTTACAGTAGGTTATCATTCTAATACAAGGTAATAATCATATTCAAACTTTGGTTCAATTTCTATAACTATAACAATCTTATTTCAAGTGATGATCTTACTTGAACTTGTTTTCGTGTCATGATTCTGCTTCAAGAACTTCGAGCCATCCAAGGATCCGTTGAAGCTAGATCCATTTTTCTATTTTCCAGTAGGTTTATCCAAGGAAATTAAGGTAGTAATGATGTTCATAACATCATTCGATTCATACGTATAAAGCTATCTTATTCGAAGGTTTAAACTTGTAATCACTAGAACATAGTTTAGTTAATTCTAAACTTGTTCGCAAACAAAAGTTAATCCTTCTAACTTGAATTTTAAAATCAACTAAACACATGTTCTATATCTATATGATATGCTAACTTAATGATTTAAAACCTGGAAACACGAAAAACACCGTAAAACCGGATTTACGCCGTCGTAGTAACACCGCGGGCTGTTTTGGGTTAGTTAATTAAAAACTATGATAAACTTTGATTTTAAAGTTGTTATTCTGAGAAAATTATTTTTATTATGAATATGAAACTATATCCAAAAATTATGATTAAACTCAAAGTGGAAGTATGTTTTCTAAAATGGTCATCTAGACGTCGTTCTTTCGACTGAAATGACTACCTTTACAAAAATGACTTGTAACTTATTTTTCCGACTATAAACCTATACTTTTCTGTTTAGATTCATAAAATAGAGTTCAATATGAAACCATAGCAATTTGATTCACTCAAAACGGATTTAAAATGAAGAAGTTATGGGTAAAACAAGATTGGATAATTTTTCTCATTTTAGCTACGTGAAAATTGGTAACAAATCTATTCCAACCATAACTTAATCAACTTGTATTGTATATTATGTAATCTTGAGATACCATAGACACGTATACAATGTTTCGACCTATCATGTCGACACATCTATATATATTTCGGAACAACCATAGACACTCTATATGTGAATGTTGGAGTTAGCTATACAGGGTTGAGGTTGATTCCAAAATATATATAGTTTGAGTTGTGATCAATACTGAGATACGTATACACTGGGTCGTGGATTGATTCAAGATAATATTTATCGATTTATTTCTATACATCTAACTGTGGACAACTAGTTGTAGGTTACTAACGAGGACAGCTGACTTAATAAACTTAAAACATCAAAATATATTAAAAGTGTTGTAAATATATTTTGAACATACTTTGATATATATGTATATATTGTTATAGGTTCGTGAATCAACCAGTGGCCAAGTCTTACTTCCCGACGAAGTAAAAATCTGTGAAAGTGAGTTATAGTCCCACTTTTAAAATCTAATATTTTTGGGATGAGAATACATGCAGGTTTTAAAAATGATTTACAAAATAGACACAAGTACGTGAAACTACATTCTATGGTTGAATTATCGAAATCGAATATGCCCCTTTTTATTAAGTCTGGTAATCTAAGAATTAGGGAACAGACACCCTAATTGACGCGAATCCTAAAGATAGATCTATTGGGCCTAACAAACCCCATCCAAAGTACCGGATGCTTTAGTACTTCGAAATTTATATCATATCCGAAGGGTGTCCCGGAATGATGGGGATATTCTTATATATGCATCTTGTTAATGTCGGTTACCAGGTGTTCACCATATGAATAATTTTTATCTCTATGTATGGGATGTATATTGAAATATGAAATCTTGTGGTCTATTGTTAGGATTTGATATATATAGGTTAAACCTATAACTCACCAACATTTTTGTTGACGTTTAAAGCATGTTTATTCTCAGGTGAATATTAAGAGCTTCCGCTGTTGCATACTAAAATAAGGACAAGATTTGGAGTCCATGTTTGTATGATATTGTGTAAAAACTGCATTCAAGAAACTGATTTCGATGTAACATATTTGTATTGTAAACCATTATGTAATGGTCGTGTGTAAACAGGATATTTTAGATTATCATTATTTGATAATCTACGTAAAGCTTTTTAAACCTTTATTTATGAAATAAAGGTTATGGTTTGTTTTAAAAATGAATGCAGTCTTTGAAAAACGTCTCATATAGAGGTCAAAACCTCGCAACGAAATCAATTAATATGGAACGTTTTTAATCAATAAGAACGGGACATTTCAAAGTCGACCAAAGAGCTACGCCGACATTAAAAGAAAAGATATATAATTTGAAATTGGAGAGATAGTCATGCTTAAGGTTGCACCTTGGAAAGGCGTTGTTCAATTTGGTAAACGAGGGAAATTAAATCCAATGTATATTGGATCATTCAAGATTATTGATCGTGTCGGACCAGTAGCTTACCGACTTGAGTTACCTCAACAACTCGCGACTGTACATAACACTTTCCACGTCTCGAATTTGAAGAAATGTTTTGCTAAAGAAGATCTCACTATTCCGTTAGACGAAATCCAAATCAACGAAAAACTTCAATTCATCGAAGAACCCGTCGAAATAATGGATCGTGAGGTGAAAAGACTTAAACAAAACAAGATACCAATTGTTAAGGTTCGATGGAATGCTCGTAGAGGACCCAAGTTCACCTGGGAATGAGAAGATTAGATGAAGAAGAAATACCCGCACTTATTTCCAGAAGATACGTCAACACCTCCAACTGCTTAAAATTTCGGGACGAAATTTATTTAACGGGTAGGTATTGTAGTGACCCGAACTTTTCCATGTTTATATATATTAAATGAAATTGATATTTACATGATTAAGTATTTCCAATATGTTAAGAAATCAAACTTTTTAAGACTTGATTAATTGAAATAGGTTTCATATAGACAATTGACCACCCAAGTTGACCGGTGATTCACGAACGTTAAAACTTGTAAAAACTATATGATGACATATATATGGATATATATATAGTTAACATGATATTATGATAAGTAAACATATCATTAAGTATATTAACAATGAACTACATATGTAAAAACAAGACTACCAACTTAATGATTTTGAAACGAGACATATATGTAACGATTATCGTTGTAACGACATTTAATGTATATATATCATATTAAGATATATTAATACATCATGATATCATGATAATGTAATAATTTAACATCTCATTTGATTTAATAAACAATGGGTTAACAACATTTAACAAGATCGTTAACCTAAAGGTTTCAAAACAACACTTACATGTAACGACTAATGATGACTTAACGACTCAGTTAAAATGTATATACATGTAGTGTTTTAATATGTATTAATAAACTTTTGAAAGACTTCAAGACACTTATCAAAATACTTCTAATTAACAAAAATGCTTACAATTACATCATCGTTCAGTTTCATCAACAATTCTACTCGTATGCACCCGTATTCGTACTCGTACAATACACAGATTTTAGATGTATGTACTATTGGTATATACACTCCAATGATCAGCTCTTAGTAGCCCATGTGAGTCACCTAACATATGTGGGAACCATTATTTGGCAACTAGCATGAAATATCTCATAAAATTACAAAAATATGAGTAATCATTCATGACTTATTTACATGAAAACAAAATTACATATCCTTTATATCTAATCCATATACCAACGACCAAAAACACCTACAAACACTTTCATTCTTCAATTTTATTCATCTAATTGATATCTCTCAAGTTCTATCTTCAAGTTCTAAGTGTTCTTCATAAATTCTACAAGTTCTAGTTTTATAAAATCAAGAATACTTCCAAGTTTACTAGCTCACTTTCAATCTTGTAAAGTGATCATCCAACCTCAAGAAATCCTTGTTGTTTACAGTAAGATATCATTCTAAATCAAGGTAATACTCATATACAAACTTTGATTCAATTCCTATAACTATAACTATCTTAATTCGAGTGATAATCTTACTTGAACTTGTTTTCGTGTCATGATTCTACTTCAAGAACTTTCAAGCCATCCAAGATCCTTTGAAGCTAGATCATTTCTTGTCACTTCCAGTAGGTTTACCTAATAAACTTGAGGTAGTAATGATGTTCATAACATCATTCGATTCATACATATAAAACTATCTTATTCGAAGATTTGAACATGTAATCACTAGAATATAGTTTAGTTAATTCTAAACTTGTTCGCAAACAAAAGTTAATCCTTCTAACTTGAATTTTAAAATCAACTAAACACATGTTCTATATCTATATGATATGCTAACTTAATAATTTAAAACCTGGAAACACGAAAAACACCGTAAAAATGGATTTACGCCGTCGTAGTAACACCGCGGGCTGTTTTGGGTTAGTTAATTAAAAACTATGATAAACTTTGATTTAAAATTTGTTCTTCTGGAAAAATGATTTTTATTATGAACATGAAACTATATCCAAAAATCATGGTTAAACTCAAAGTGGAAGTATGTTTTTCAAAATGGTCATCAAGACGTCGTTCTTTCGACTGAAATGACTACCTCTTACAAATATGACTTGTAACTTATATTTCTGACTATAAACCTATACTTTTTATGTTTAGATTCATAAAATAGAGTTCAATATGAAACCATAGCAATTTGATTCACTCAAAACAGATTTAAAACGAAGAAGTTATGGGTAAAACAAGATTGGATAATTTTTCTTGTTGTAGCTACGTGAAAATTGGTAACAAATCTATATTAATCATATCCTAGCTAACTTATATTGTATTATACATGTATTCTAATATATTATGTAATCTTGGGATACCATAGAAACGTATGCAAATGTTTTGACATATCATATCGACCCATGAGTATATATTATTTGGAACAACCATAAACACTCTATATGCAGTAATGTGGGAGTTAGCTATACAGGGTTGAGGTTGATTCTAAAAATATATATACTTTGAGTTGTGATCTAGCCTGAGACGTGTATACACTGGGTCGTGGATTGATTCAAGATAATATATATCAATTTTTTTCTGTACATCTAACTTTGGACAACTAGTTGTAGGTTACTAACGAGGACAGCTGACTTAATAAACTTAAAACATCAAAATATATTAAAAGTGTTGTAAATATATTTTGAATATACTTTGATATATATGTACATATTTGTTATAGGTTCGTGAATCGACCAGTGGCCAAGTCTTACTTCCCGACGAAGTAAAAATATGTGAAAGTGAGTTATAGTCCCACTTTTAAAATCTAATATTTTGGGATGTGAATACATGCAGTTTTATAAATGTTTTACGAAATAGACACAAGTAAATGAAACTACATTATATGGGTGAATGATCGAAGCCGAATATGCCCCTTTTGCTTGGTAGCCTAAGAATTAGTAAACCGATCTACTAATTGACGCGAATCCTAAAGATAGATCTATTGGGCCTAACGAACCCCATCCAAAGTACCGGATGCTTTAGTACTTCGAATTCGTTTATATCATGTTCGAAGGATTTCCCGGAATGATAGGGGATATTCTTATATGCATCTTGTTAATGTCGGTTACCAGGTGTTCACCATATGAATGAATTTTATCTCTATGTATGGGTTGTATATTGAAATATGAAATCTTATGGTCTATTATTATGATTTGATAATATATAGGTTAAACCTATAATTCACCAACATTTTTGTTGACGTTTTAAGCATGTTTATTCTCAGGTGATTATTAAGAGCTTCCGCTGTTGCATACTAAAATAAGGACAAGATTTGGAGTCCATGCTTGTATGATATTATGTAAAAACTGCATTCAAGAAACTTATTTTTGATGTAATACATTCTTATTGTAAACCATTATGTAATGGTCGTGTGTAAACGGTATATTTTAGATTATCATTATTTGATAATCTATGTAATGCTTTTTAAAACCTTTATCGATAAAATAAAGGTTATGGTTGTTTTAAAAATGAATGCGGTCTTTGAAAAACGTCTCATATAGAGGTCAAAACCTCGCGACGAAATCAATTAATATGGAACGTTTATAATCAATATGAACGGGACATTTCAGTTTTACCCATAACTTATTCGTTTTAAATCCGTTTTGATTGAATCAAATTGCTATGGTTTCATATTGAACTCTATTTTATGAATATAAATAGAAAAAGTATAGGTTTATAGTCAGAAATACAGATTACAAGTTATTTTTGTAAAGGTAGTCATTTCAGTCGAAAGAACGACGTCTAGATGACCATTTTGGAAAACATACTTCCACTTTGAGTTTAACCATGATTTTTGGATATAGTTTCATGTTTATAAAAAAAATAATTTTCCCAGAAGAACAACTTTTAAATCAAAGTTTATCATAGTTTTTAATTAACTAACCCAAAACAGCCCGCGGTGTTACTACGACGGCGTATATCCAGTTTTACGGTGTTTTTCGTGTTTTAAGGTTTTAAATCATTAAGTTAGTATATCATATAGATATAGAACATGTGTCTAGTTGATTTTAAAAGTCAAGTTAGAAAGATTAACTTTTGTTTGCGAACAAGTTTAGAATTAACTAAACTATGTTCTAGTGATTACAAGTTTAAACCTTCGAATAAGGTAGTTTTATATATATGAATCGAATGATGTTATGAACATCATTACTACCTTAATTTTAGTAGGTAAACCTACTGGGAATAAGAAAAATAGATCTAGCTTCAAAGGATCCTTGGATGGCTTGAAAGTTCTTGAAGCAGAATCATGACACGAAAACAAGTTCAAGTAAGATTTCCACTCGAAATAAGATTTTTATAGTTATAGAAATTGAATCAAAGTTTGAATATGAGTATTAATTTGTATTAGAAAGATATATTAATGTAAATAAGAAAGATTTCTTGAGGTTGGATGATCACTTTACAAGATTGGAAGTAAGCTAGCAAACTTGGAAGTATTCTTGATTTTATGAAACTAGAACTTATAGAATTTATGAAGAACACTTAGAACTTGAAGATAGAACTTGAGAGAGATTAATTAGATGAAGAAAATTGAAGAATGAAAGTATTTGTAGGTGTTTTTGGTCGTTGGTATATGGATTAGATATAAAGGATGTGTAATTTTGTTTACTTGTAAATAAGTCATGAATGATTACTAATGTTTTTGTAATTTTATGAGATATTTCATGCTAGTTGCCAAATGATGGTTCCTACATGTGTTAGGTGACTCACATGGGCTGCTAAGAGCTGATCATTTGAGTGTATATACCAATAGTACATACATCTAAAAGCTGTGTATTGTACGAGTACGAATACGGGTGCATACGAGTAGAATTGTTGATGAAACTGAACGAGGATGTAATTGTAAGAATTTTTGTTAAGTAAAAGTATTTTGATAAGTGTCTTGAAGTCTTTCAAAAGTGTATGAATACATATTAAAACACTACATGTATATGCATTTTAACTGAATCGTTAAATCATCGTTAGTCGTTACATGTAAATGTTGTTTTGAAACCTTTAGGTTAACGATCTTGTTAAATGTTGTTAACCCATTATTTATTATATAAAATGAGATGTTAAATTATTACATTATCATGATATCATGATGTATTAGTATATCTTAATATGATATATATACATTAAAATGTCGTTACAACGATAATTGTTACATATATGTCTCGTTTCGAAATCCTTAAGTTAGTAGTCTAGTTTTTACATATGTAGTTCATTGTTAATATACTTAATGATATGTTTACTTATCATAATATCATGTTAACTATATATATATCCATATATATGACATCATATAGTTTTTACAAGTTTCAACGTTCGTGAATCACCGGTCAACTTGGGTGGTCAATTGTCTATATGAAACCTATTTCAATTAATCAAGTCTTAACAAGTTTGATTACTTAACATGTTGGAAACACTTAATCATATAAATATAAAATTCATTAAATATATATAAACATGGAAAAGTTCGGGTCACTACAGTACCTACCCGTTAAATAAATTTCGTCCCGAAATTTTAAGCAGTTGGAGGAGTTGACGTATCTTCTGGAAATAAGTGCGGGTATTTCTTCTTCATCTGATTTTCTCATTCCCAGGTGAACTCAGGTCCTCTACGAGCATTCCATCGAACCTTAACAATTGGTATCTTATTTTGTTAAGTCTTTTAACCTCACGATCCATTATTTCGATGGGTTCTTCGACGAATTGAAGTTTTTTGTTGATTTGGAGTTCGTCTAATGGAATAGTGAGATCTTCTTTAGCAAAATATTTCTTCAAATTTAAGACATGGAAAGTGTTATGTACAGTCGCGAGTTGTTGTGGTAATTCAAGTCGGTAAGCAACTGGTCCGACACGATCAATAATCTTGAATGGTCCAATATACCTTGGATTTAATTTTCCCCATTTACCAAATCGAACAACGCCTTTCCAAGGTGCAACTTTAAGCATGACCATCTCTTCAATTTCAAATTCTATATCTTTTCTTTTAATGTCAGCGTAACTCTTTTGACGACTTTGGGTGGTTTTTAACCGTTGTTGAATTTGGATGATCTTCTCGGTAGTTTCTTGTATTATCTCCGGACCCGTAATCTGTCTATCCCCCACTTCACTCCAACAAATCGAAGACCTGCACTTTCTACCATAAAGTGCTTCAAACGGCGCCATCTCAATGCTTGAATGGTAGCTGTTGTTGTAGGAAAATTCTGCTAACGGAAGGTATCGATCCCAACTGTTTCCGAAATCAATAACACATGCTCGTAGCATGTCTTCAAGCGTTTGTATCATCCTTTCACTCTGCCCATCAGTTTGTGGATGATAGGAAGTACTCATGTCTAGACGAGTTCCTAATGCTTGCTGTAATGTTTGCCAGAATCTTGAAATAAATCTACCATCCCTATCAGAGATAATAGAGATTGGTATTCCATGTCTGGAGACGACTTCCTTCAAATACAGTCGTGCTAATTTCTCCATTTTGTCATCTTCTCTTATTGGCAGGAAGTGTGCTGATTTGGTGAGACGATCAACTATTACCCAAATAGTATCAAAACCACTTGCAGTCCTTGGCAATTTAGTGATGAAATCCATGGTAATGTTTTCCCATTTCCATTTTGGGATTTCGGGTTGTTGAAGTAGATCTGATGGTTTCTGATGCTCCGCTTTGACCTTAGAACAAGTCAAACATTCCCCTACGTATTTAGCAACATCGGCTTTCATACCCGGCCACCAAAAATGTTTCTTGAGATCCTTGTACATCTTTCCTGTTCCAGGATGTATTGAGTATCTGGTTTTATGAGCTTCTCTAAGTACCATTTCTCTCATATCTCCAAATTTTGGTACCCAAATTCTTTCAACCCTATACCGGGTTCCGTCTTCCCGAATATTAAGATGCTTCTCCGATCCTTTGGGTATTTCATCCCTTAAGTTTCCCTCTTTAAAAACTCCTTGTTGCACCTCCTTTATTTGAGTAGTAAGGTTATTGTGAATCATTATATTCATAGGTTTTACTCGAATGGGTTCTCTGTCCTTTCCGCTCAAGGCGTCGGCTACCACATTTGCCTTCCCCGGGTGGTAAGAATCTCAAAGTCGTAATCATTCAACAATTCAATCCATCTGCGCTGCCTCATGTTCAGTTGTTTCTGATTAAATATGTGTTGAAGACTTTTGTGGTCGGTATATATGATACTTTTAACCCTATATAAGTAGTGCCTCCAAGTCTTTAATGCAAAAACAACTGCGCCTAATTCCAAATCATGCGTCGTATAATTCTGCTCGTGAATCTTCAATTGTCTAGACGCATAAGCAATTAATTTCGTTCGTTGCATTAATACACAACTGAGACCTTGCTTTAAGGCGTCACAATATATCACAAAATCATCATTCCCTTCAGGTAATGACAATATAGGTGCCGTAGTTAACTTTTTCTTCAACAATTGAAACGCTTTTTCTTGTTCATCCTTCCATTCAAATTTCCTCCCTTTATGCGTTAATGCAGTCAAGGGTTTTGCTATTTTGGAAAAATCTTGGATGAATCTCCTGTAATAACCAGCTAGCCCTAAAAATTAGCATATGTGCTTCAGAGTTTTCAGGGTTTCCCACTTTTCAACGATTTCAATCTTTGCTGGATCTACCTGAATACCTTCTTTGTTCACTATGTAACCGAGGAATTGAACTTCTTCCAACAAAAATGCACACTTTGAAAACTTAGCGTACAGTTTTTCCTTTCTTAACAACTCTAGCACTTTTCTCAAATGTTCTTCATGCTCTTGGTCATTCTTTGAGTAAATAAGTATGTCATCGATGAAAACAATGATAAACTTGTCAAGGTATGGTCCACACACTCAGTTCATGAGGTCCATGAACACAGCTGGTGCGTTAGTCAACCCAAATGGCATAACCATAAACTCGTAATGACCGTAACGCGTCCTAAAAGCAGTCTTTGGAATATCATCCTCCTTCACCCGCATTTGATGATACCCCGAACGTAAATCAATCTTCGAATAAACCGACGAGCCTTGTAGTTGATCAAATAAGTCATCGATTCTCGGTAGTGGGTAGCGGTTCTTGATGGTAAGTTTGTTCAACTCTCGATAGTCGATGCACAACCTAAATGTACCATCCTTCTTCTTGACAAACAAAACAGGAGCTCCCCACGGTGATGTGCTTGGTCGAATGAAACCACGCTCTAAAAGTTCCTGTAACTAACTTTGTAATTTTTTCATTTCGCTGGGTGCGAGTCTGTATGGAGCACAAGCTATTGGTGTAGCTCCTGGTACAAGGTCTATTTGAAATTCAACGGATCAATGTGGGGGTAATCTCGGTAATTCTTTCGGAAATACATCGGGAAATTCTTTTGCGACAGGAACATCACTGATGTTCTTTTCTTCAGGTTTAACTTCCTTGATGTATGATAGAATGACGTAACAACCTTTTCTTATTAGTTTTTGCGCCTTCAAACTACTAGTAAGGTTTAATTTCGCATTGTTCTTCTCTCCGTACACCATTAAAGGTTTTCCCTTTTCACGCAAAATGCGAATAGCATTTTTGTAACAAACGACCTCTTCTCTCACCTTTTTCAACCAGTCCATACCAATTATTACATCAAAACTCCCTAACTCGACTAGTATTAAATTAATTTTAAACGTTTCATCCCCCAGTTTAATTTACCTATCCCGACATATATTATCTGTTGAAATTAATTTACCGTTTGCTATTTGAAGTAAAAATTTACTATCCAAAGGCGTCAATGGGAAGCTTAACTTAGCACAAAAATCTCTACTCATATAGCTTCTATCCGCACCTGAATCAAATAAAACATAAGCAGATTTATTATCAATAAGAAATGTACCCGTAACAAGCTCCGGGTCTTCCTGCGCTTTTTCCGTATTAATATTGAAAACTCTTCCGCGGCCCTGTCCATTAGTATTCCCCTGATTCGGGCAATTACTTCTAATGTGGCCCGGTTTTCCACATCCATAACAAATAAAGGCGGCATTACTTGTTTTGCCACTATTTGGTCCTTTAGTTCTGTTAAACTTTTGTCCGTAGACCTCACACTTTTTCGCACCATGGCCAGTTCTTTTACACTTGGTGTAAAATGTTGTACAGAACCCATTCTGGTGGTACTCTTCACACCTTTGGCATTGTTGATTTTTTTGCCATTGTTGTTATTGAGGTTGTTGTTGTTGGGATTGTTATTATTGTTGGAACGGTTGTTGTAGTAGTAGTTGTTGTTGTTGGGACGTTTGTTGTAGCTATTGTTAGGATTACGGTTATTGTTGCGATTGTTATTGCGGTTGTGGTTGTAATTGTTGTTTTTGTTGTATTGGTGACCCTTGTCACTGGTTTCTTCCCACTTTCTCTTGAGTTGTTTCGTGTTGGCTTCTTCGGCCACCTGCTCTTTAATTCTTCCCTCAATCTGATTTATGAGTTTATTAGCCATTCGACTTGCCTTTTGTATGGAAGCGGGCTCGTGTGAACTCACATCTTCTTGAATCCTTACTGGTAACCCTTTTATAAACCCGTCGATCTTCTCTTCTTCATCTTCGAACGTTCCCGGACATAATAGGCACAACTCTGTGAATCGTCGATCATATGTGGTAATGTCGAACCCTTGTGTTTGTAACTCTCTAAGCTCTACCTTGAGCTTATTGACTTTGTTTCTAGGATGATACTGCTCGTTCATCAATTGCTTGAATGCCGACCACGGTAGTGCGTAAGCAGCATTTTGTCCTACCTGTTCAAGATAGGTATTCCACCACCTTAACGCAGTACCTTTGAAGGTATGCGTAGCGTACTTAACTTTGTCCTCTTCAGTACACTTACTTATGGCAAACACCGATTCGACTTTCTCGGTCCACCGTTTCAATCCAATTGGTCCTTCAGTTCCATCAAATTCCAAAGGTTTGCAGGCAGTGAATTCTTTGTAGGAGCATCCTACACGATTTCTTGTGAAATTAGTTCCACTGCTAGATCCAGAGTTATTGTTATTTTGTATCGCAGCCTGTACTGCGGCTATGTTTACTGCAAGGAAAACACGAAAGTCTTCCTCGCTCATGTTCAAATTCTGACGAGTCGCCGGTGCCATTTCCTTCAAAAATAGCCAAAAGAATTGAGTTAATCATATAGAATTTTAAGAGTAGTCAATAGTATTTCGTAGCATAATATGAACTCATTTATAAAAGCTTTTTCTTCATATTAGCGTTTTATAAGTTTAAATTCGGGTACTACCTACCCGTTAAGTTCATACTTAGTAGCTAATATACAATTCAACGACTACAATTCCATATGAAAAACTGATTATAATAATATATCACATACAAATATTCTTCAAACTTACAACTTCGCTATATTACATATAACATGAAATATAGTACACTTTGATACATGACAGTTTTGAAGATAAATCTAGTTAATACGCAAGTTGTTCAGCAAAGGAAATAAAGACACGTAATTCATAAGTCCAGAAACAAGTCATGCATTCTGGTTTTACTAAGATGACTTCCCATCCTTGGTCTTGTGGAAAATAACCGTTATGACCATTGGCTAGGCAGCATGTTGTAATGTCGTCAAAAGGACGAGGGTTTCGTAATGTCCAACATCCTCGTAATAATCTAAAAACCTTGTTTCTCACCCCAACTACCGAATCCGTCACTTGTGGGAAGGTTTTATTTAAAAGTTGTAACCCGATATTCTTTTTCTCACTTTGGTAAGAAGCGAACATCACTAACCCGTAAGTATAACATGCTTCTTTATGTTGCATGTTAGAAGCTCTTTCTAACTCACGAAATCCTATATTGGGATATTTTGAGTCAAAATAGGTTCTTAACCCATAGCGTAAAATTGCATTTGGGTTCCCCGTATTTAACGCTTTAAAGAAAACACGGCGTAACTTACAGTCTCCCCAATGTGATATACCCCACCTATCAAAGGAAAGCCTTTTATAAACTAAGGCATTTCTGGAAAGTCTTTCAAATGTTTGACAAGTTAATTTCGCCATAACTAAATGTGCTGATGAATTCTGACCGACTCTAGACAAGATTTCCTCAATCAGATCCTCTGGTAGGTCTTCTAAAATATTTGGTTGTCTACCCTTAACGTCCATTTTGTTTTTATACTGTAAAATAGATAAGGATTAGATTCGTAAAAGATAATTAACAAACAATACAAGCAATTTTTACATAGAACATAAAAGTACAAGCACACTACAATACATATAATACACAACATGATTACAACCCTCTAATCTGAATCACTGGTTTCTTCTTCTCCGGACTTGGTTCGGTTTCCTAATTTTCTAGGGATATATGATGTTCTTCTAATACGAGCCGTCATTTTCCACAATGGTTTAGAAAAACCTGGTGGTTTAGAGGTTCCCGGGTTATTGTTACAATTTAGGAAATACGGACGTTACAGATACATATAAAGTTCATCGGGGTTGGAATCAGGTTTCTCTATTTTTATACCTTTTCCCTTATTATTTTCTTTTGCCATTTTAAATTGGGTCGAGGTAATTTCTATAACATCATCGGAATCCACATCGGGATCCGGTTCATCGGAAAATTGGTAATCTTCCCAATATTTTGCTTCCTCGGCGGAAACACCATTGACCATTTTTAACTTTGGTCCGTTGGTTAATGATTTTCTTTTATTTAATCGATTTACTGTAGGTATCAATATTTCTTCCTCCGGAACCTCTTCTTCTTCCGGTTCCTCCTCTTTCGGTTCCTCCTCTTTCGGTTCCTCCTCTTCTGATTCGTCTTCTTTCGGTTCCTCTTCTTCCGGTTCCTCTTCTTCTTCCGGTTCCTCTTCTGGAATTTGTGAATCTTCCCAAATTATGTTCAACTCTTCATTATTATTAGGTGAGTCGATGGGATTTGTACTAGTGGTAGACATCTATCACACAATATCAAACACATGAAGAGGTTAATATATCACATAATATTTACATGTTAATAATATATAGTTTCCAACAAAAGTGTTAAACAATCGTTTTTTAAGAATACAAGGTCGAAGTCCAAACTCACTAATATATCCTAACAAACTCGATAATACACACTAATGCAAATTTCTGGTTCTCTAAGACCAACGCTCGGATACCAACTAAAATGTCCCGTTCATATTGATTATAAACGTTCCATATTAATTGATTTCGTCGCGAGGTTTTGACCTCTATACGAGACGTTTTTCAAAGACTGCATTCATTTTTAAAACAACCATACCCTTTATTTTATCTATAAAGGTTTAAAAAGCATTACATAGATTATCAAATAATGATAATCTAAAATATACCATTTACACACGACCATTACTTAAGAATATATTACATCAAAAATAAGTTTCTTGAATGCAGTTTTTACACAATATCATACAAGCATGGACTCCAAATCTTGTCCTTATTTTAGTATGCAACAGCGGAAGCTCTTAATAATCACCTGAGAATAAACACGCTTAAAACGTCAACAAAAATGTTGGTGAGTTATAGGTTTAACCTATATATTATCAAATCATAATAATAGACCACAAGATTTCATATTTCAATATACATCCCATACATAGAGATAAAATTCATTCATATGGTGAACACCTGGTAACCGACATTAACAAGATGCATATAGAATATCCCCATCATTCCGGGATACCCATTGGACATGATAATTTCGAAGTACTAAAGCATTCCAAATTCCAGAATGGGGCTTGTAGGGCCCAATAGATCTATCTTTAGGATTCGCGTCAATTTGGGGGTCTGTTCCCAAATTCTTAGGCTACCAAGCTAAAAAGGGGCATATTCGGCTTCAATCATTCACCCATATAATATAGTTTCATTTACTTGTGTCTATATCGTAAAACATTTATAAAATTTGCATGTATTCTCATCCCAAAATATTAGATTTTAAAAGTGGGACTATAACTCACTTTCACAGATTTTTACTTCGTCGGGAAGTAAGACTTGGCCACTGGTCGATTCACGAACCTATAACAAATATGTACATAAATATCAAAGTATGTTCAAAATATATTTACAACATTTTTAATACGTTTTAATGTTTTAAGTTTATTAAGTCAGCTGTCCTTGTTAATAACCTACAACTAGTAGTCCATAGTTAGATGTACAGAAATAAATCGATATATATATTATCTTGGATCAATCCATGACCCAGTGTATACACATCTCAGGCTAGATCACATCTCAAAGTATATATATTTTTGGAATCAACCTCAACCCTGTATAGCTAACTCCAACATTACTGCATATAGAGTGTCTATGGTTGTTCCAAATAATATATATACATGGGTCGATATGATATGTCAAAACATTTGTATACGTGTCTATGGTATCCCAAAATTACATAATATATTAGAATACATGTATAATACAATATAAGTTAGCTAGGATATCATTTGTATAGAATTGTTACAATATTTCCCGTAGCTACAACAATCAAAAAATATCCAATCTTGTTTTACCCATAACTTCTTCGTTTTAAATCCGTTTTGATTGAATCGAATTGCTATGATTTCATATTGAACTCTATTTTATGAATCTAAACATAAAAAGTATAGGTTTATAGTCGGAAATATAGGTTACAAGTCGTTTTTGTAAAGGTAGTCATTTTAGTCGAAAGAACGACGTCTAGATGACCATTTTGGAAACCATACTTCCACTTTGAGTTTAACCATGATTTTTGGATATAGTTTCATGTTTATAAAAAAAATCATTTTACCAGAAGAAAAACTTTTAAATCAAAGTTTATCATAGTGTTTAATTAACTAACCCAAAACAGCCTGCGGTGTTACTACGACGGCGTGTATCCGGTTTTATGGTGTTTTTCGTGTTTTCAGGTTTTAAATCATTAAGTTAGCATATCATATAGATATAGAACATGTGTCTAGTTGATTTTAAAAGTCAAGTTAGAAGGATTTACTTTTGTTTGCGAACAAGTTTAGAATTAACTAAACTATGTTCTAGTGATTACAAGTTTAAACCTTCGAATAAGGTAGTTTTATATATATGAATCGAATGATGTTATGAACATCATTACTACCTTAATTTTAGTAGGTAAACCTACTGGAAATGAGAAAAATAGATCTAGTTTCAAAGGATCCTTGGATGGCTTGAAAGTTCTTGAAGCAGAATCATGACACGAAAACAAGTTCAAGTAAGATTTCCACTCGAAATAAGATTGTTATAGTTATAGAAATTGAATCAAAGTTTTAATATGAGTATTACCTTTTATTAGAAAGATATATTACTGTAAATAAGAAAGATTTCTTGAGGTTGGATGATCACTTTACAAGATTAGAAGTAAGCTAGCAAACTTGGAAGTATTCTTGATTTTATGAAACTAGAACTTATAAAATTTATGAAGAACACTTAGAACTTGAAGATAGAACTTGAGAGAGATCAATTAGATGAAGAAAATTGAAGAATGAAAGTATTTTTAGGTGTTTTTGATCGTTGGTATATGGATTAGATATAAAGGATGTGTAATTTTGTTTACTTGTAAATAAGTCATGAATGATTACTAATGTTTTTGTAATTTTATGAGATATTTCATGCTAGTTGCCAAATGATGGTTCCCACATGTGTTAGGTGACTTACATGGGCTTCTAAGAGCTGATCATTTGAGTGTATATACCAATAGTACATACATCTAAAAGCTGTGTATTGTACGAGTATGAATACGGGTGCATACGAGTAGAATTGCTGATGAAACTGAATGAGGATGTAATTGTAAGCATTTTTATTAAGTAGAAGTATTTTTATAAGTGTCTTGAAGTCTTTCAAAAGTGTATGAATACATATTAAAACACTACATGTATATGCATTTTAACTAAGTCGTTAAATCATTGTTAGTCGTTACATGTAAATGTTGTTTTGAAACCTTTAGGTTAACGATCTTGTTAAATGTTGTTAACCCATTGTTTATTATATCAAATGAGATGTTAAATTATTACATTATCATGATATCATGATTTATTAATATATCTTAATATGATATATATACATTAAAATGTCGTTACAACGATAATTGTTACATATATGTCTCGTTTCGAAATCCTTAAGTTAGTAGTCTAGTTTTTACATATGTAGTTCATTGTTAATATACTTAATTATATGTTTACTTATCATAATATCATGTTAACTATATATATATATATATATATATATATATATATATATATATATATATATATATATATATATATATATGACATCATATAGTTTTTACAAGTTTTAACGTTCGTGAATCACCGGTCAACTTGGGTGGTCAATTGTCTATATGAAATATATTTCAATTAATCAAGTCTTAACAAGTTTGATTGCTTAACATGTTGGAAAAACTTAATCATGTAAATATCAAATTCATTAAATATATATAAACATGGAAAAGTTTGGGTCACTACATATGTATGATGCAAGTAATAATTTTTTTAAAGCTATAGGTCAGGCTGTAGACTAGACTTTAATGCACCCTATTAATCTGGGTTATCCACATTAAGAATGCCTAGTTCCCTACAACCACCGCTCTGATACCAACTGTTACAATGTAACACCCTAGGCAAATCCCACATCGCCCACGAACATGAGTGATCATGGGATTATAAGGTTATACTCACGCTTAAATGACACAACGCGTTTTGGGATCACAGGCTGAGTAGAAGTGCGAGTACACTGTGGTTAAGCGTGCTCAGGCGAGAGCACTACCAGGATGGGAGACCTCCTGGGAAAGTGCTTCTGGTGTGTGGTCGCCAAGAAAAAGCCGTGCGCCTGCGGGCGAAGCGGATAATATTGTGGTCATGTTAAGCTGTGGTGTTACAGAATGGTATCAGAGTCACTCATGTGCCATTGGGGGTGGTGGGGCAAACCTCATCGAGGATTATGAGTCCCTAAGGGGGGGTGAATGTAACACCCTAGGCAAATCCCACATCGCCCACGAACATGAGTGATCATGGGATTATAAGGTAATACTCATGCTTAAATGACACAACGCGTTTTGGGATCACAGGCTGAGTAGAAGTGCGAGTACGCTGTAGTTAAGTGTGCTCAGGCGAGAGCACTACCAGGATGGGTGACCTCCTGGGAAAGTGCTTCTCGTGTGTGGTCGCCAAGAAAAAGCCGTGCGCCTGCGGGCAAAGCGGACAATATTGTGGTCATGTTAAGCTGGGATGTTACATACAACCCGCCAAAATTGCCATTGACGCGGTATGTTATCTCTGTTCCCATTGCGAGGTATTGACATCTATATGATGCACAGTGATGGTTTTGAATGCAGAGTCTTTCAAATTATCCATGAATGACTCGTTGTAATGTTGTTTTCAATTATCAAATACACATCGAAATCATAATATATGAGTACGTGAGAATAAACATGCTAAAAAGTGTCAACCAAAAGGTTGGTGAGTTCATAGGTTTATCATAAATAATGATTTCAGTAATAGTAATAGACCACAAGATTTAATTTAAAGTGATTGATATAGAAATATCAATATAAAAGTATTGCTGCAGTTTGTAATATCGCGACTAAACAAAAGTTACCCCGTGACACTTTGTTATTCGTGTCGCCGAATCATTATTATGTATCCAAGACCAACGGTCAAATGGACAGAGACGTTACTCTCAATAGATCTATTCACAATAATTAAGCTTGCCAAAATTCCAGCAATTAACGATATTACGGTAGGGATTTAGCATGAATCATAGCATGTCATAGCATATAAGTTTGAGTACTTGTATCTAAAGTGTAAAGCAGTTATAAAAGTAGCGCATGTATTCCCAGCCGAAAAATATATATAAAAAAGAGCTATGAAAACTCACGATACTGTATTTCGTAGTAATTACGCATATGATGGCACTGAACAAGTGCAGAGTTGACCTCGAATTCACGAACCTATTTCATTTATATATATTAAAACATATAATGACAATTAACCAGTTTATCTATTAATATTATTAATATACTTCTGGTATTATTAATTTGTTAATTAATTAGCTTTATTCGTTTTATATATAAATACTTAATATTTATACATATATCAGTTTTAAAGTATATGATATGTTATTTATTATAAATATCTCATATTGATGTTTAAGATATTATTTAATGTATATATATATATATATATATATATATATATATATATATATATATATATATATATATATATTTGTAACTTAATTGTAATAACATTTTACTAAAAAAATAGTATATAATATTAATATAGATGTAAAATATATTTTTATATAAATGTCATTTGTTTATTAAAATAATATTTATGATAATAATAATACTCTAAATGAAATTTTAGTAAATTTAATAACTTTAATAATAATGTTAATCTTTAATAAAAAGATAGTTTTAATAAAAATGATAATTTTACTACTAATTATAATAATGATAATAATTTTAATAATAATAATCCTATGTATGATAATCATATTTATAATAATGATAATATTAATAATAATACTTATAATAATAATAATAATAATAATGATAATAATGATTATAATAATTATAAATATGATAGTAATAATAATAATAATAATAATTATAATACTAATAATAACAACAATAACAATAATAATAATAAGAATAATAATAATTATAATAATAGAAATAAAAATAAAAGAGTATACCCATTAAAAGCTTCTCTAAAAATAATTGCCCCAGACCGAGCTCGAACCCGAGACCTCTCGATAACCCGACACGCCCTTAGACCAGCTGAGCTGGCCTGTTTTGCTGATTAAGTCACAGACCAAATTGTTTTTAACCCGTTTGTATTTTTATCTTCTTCTTCATTCAATCCCATCGAGCAGAGGTAATTCATAACAGCGAAAATAATTGATTTATTTACTTATTTGTAATTTGAAAGATAATAATCAGCATGAGCGAGAGTATGAATTAATCAAAACCACAAGAAAGGGGAAAAAAACATAGCAGCAACATCAGTCGCTGAAAAACAAGAACATGAAAGAAAAAAAAATGATTTCGATACTAAGACCTTTTTAAATGAAAATTTCTATATGAAAAATATTGTAAATCATTCCAAGAAACTAATGGGATTGTCAATTGAACTTGAAACATAAACACGAACTCAGATTTTCTCAAAGAAGAATCGTTTAACTTTTTGAAATTTAGCTTTGACTCCAAAATTCGAATTCGTTATGAGGAATTGGAACCTGAGATTTTGCAGATAGATTGAGTGAATGATTCCTAACAACACTGCATTTAAAGATTTTGAAATTAAATACGAAATTGAGATTTGGCTAAAAAGTTGAGGAACAGAGGTCGACGATTTAAAAAAATATATTTCTGTTTAATTTCAATCAGACAGAAGAATATATTGATAATGGAGATTAATAATTGAGTGATGGTGAGAATAACAGATAGAGATCGATTGTTTTATAGCCAAAAAGTGTCGACAGGACAAAATCATAACAGTAGAAATAAAAAAAATAATCAGGAGATATAAAAAAAATAATACTGGATCACTAAAAAGAAGTAAAAAAATCAGATACCTAATTGCTTTTTGTAAAATATATAAAAAAATATAAAAAGTAGATGTGGATATATACCTAATTTTACCTAATTAATATTAATAATTAATATTAATAATAATAATACTAATAATAATAATTATATTAATAATAATAATAATACTTTTAATATTATTAAGAGTAATAAAAATACTAATAATAATAATATATATAATAATAATATAAATGACAAAATTATTAATAATATCAATAAATATAATATTATATTAATAATAATAATAAATAATAATAATGATAACTATAGTAACAATAATGATTTTTAATGATATTGGTAATAATAATTATGATAATAATATTAATATAATCATAATAATAACTAAAGTCATAATTTTACTGCTAATTATAATAATAATGATAATAATAATATTATCAATAATATTAGTAATATTGATAATAATATAACAGATTAAATGTATAAATTTTCATATCTAGATATTATATATAATTATTTATATTTAATTATTTATATATACATATCTATTTACAAATAATTGTTTGTGAATCGTCAGGAATAGTTAAAGGTTAACTGAATTCTTGAAAACAGTTCAAAAATTTTGAGGCTTAGTTTAACTGACTTTGATTATCGTGTCATAATCACATAAGGATTAAGTTTAAATTTAGTCAGAAATTTTCGGGTTGTCATAACTTATATATATATTTCTCCCCCTTTTTCGAAGCAAAAAGGTTAGCTCTCCCTAGAACTATGCTCACCCTTAAAGCAAAGCTCCCCCTTAAATTGTACATGGTGGAAAATAATAATTAAAAGCATAACAAGCACACATTTTATTCATTAATGTAGGGTTACACAACATAGATATGCATACACGGAATTATGCATGGAGAATATAACAAGTCACCCATAGATTCGTTCTACATGGGGCGAGAAGTGCTTGGTTGAGAGGAGCACCTTCCACAAACAAGGTTGTTCAGAAATCATCGTAAGAGCTTGTGGGTTCGACGATTCTGACGGTGAAGAATGGCCCTTTGGGTGGAGGATAATAGTGCAATGAACTGGTCATCTTCCACACTATCATCGGATCCCGTAGCACTCCAGGCGGGTGTGTTTTCACCTTCTGTTTCTTCAATAAAAGGTCTAACCGAGTCATAGTTGATTGGGAAGGTGGTTAGACCAACAGGAAGAAGATCTTGAACACCCAGTTGCTTGAAGAGTTTCGTTAGGTGTGCTCCATATGAAGTGAGAGTGATTCATTGTACACCAGCCCGCTCATCCTCTTTTCCATTGAAGGTGCCATGTTGACCTAAATTCGGTGTTGGAGATACCAGAGTAAGGAAGTTTCACAAGCATGGAATTTTATGGAGAGATCTTCCATTTTGCATTAGATATTTCGGCTTATGACCTTGAGCCAAAGGTCAAACTTAGGTGCAAGATGATTTGCCTTAAGGCCATCATTTTGAATTTCAATGTGATTGATGGCTTTTGACAAAAGGTGTTGATAATGTAACCTTTTGTGACAAACACGGGAAGACAGTAGAGGTATGAACTATAGGTGAAGAATTCCACACCTTCATCAGGTACATGCGTAAATTTTCCAAAGTCTTTGAGAGGCATGGAAAACCCTTTATTAAACAACCAGAATTTGATGTTGTTTGGGGGAGTGAACTCATAGTTCGCATAGAATTCTCGAACTATAGTTGAGTGAATAGGACCTCTTAAGGTTAAGAATGCGTCCCATTTTATGTACGCAAAATTCTCGAGAAGATCCTCGGGGAAGTGATCAACTGTGACCTCACAACCTTCGACGATTGGTTGAGTGCTAACCATTTCCCGGTTGTGATTGATCATATTACTTTCTTCTTTGGAGTTAGGAAAGTTATTATCAAAGGAGTCTGAAGCGGAAGAAGTCAAGTCGATCAACAAAGGATTGTTAGGGGACGTGTTTGTTTGACTCATTTTGAGTGAAGGAGTTGTAGTGAATCTTGCATCATGATCTTCTCCATTTAAAGGGATGAATATGAGTCTTCATTTAATCTTTCATTCCCTTTTAGAGTAATTTAATCTTTTGAGGAATTGGATCATATTTAAGTATGATGGATTGTGCTAAATAGTGAAAGACATTCTGAGATCAGATCCATTTAGGATTGAAGGATTTAATGTGCATTAATTTTTCAAGGAAGGAGAAAAAGTAGATTGTCAGACTGCTGTACGGTCGATCCTACGGTCGACCATGATGTTGACCGCACGTGTTCTGTAAATATCTGTTTTTATTTAATTAACTAGTATTGCGTAGATTAAGTCATTCAAGCAAATATTATTCAAGAAATATTCAAATGGTCATAAAAACAAACATCCAATCACATAATGTATTAACGCAAGTTAACAAACATTCAAGAAACATGCACATTCAACTTCGTCTACTACTCCCTTCACCTCTACTTCTCACATTGCTGCTTCTTCAGCATGAGAAAGCTCTTTTCGCTTTCTTTAATAGCAGTTGTATCTTGGATTGATACTTCTTGATCTTAGCTTGATTTAGGTAGATTTGTTCCGCTTTTGACTCACGATCCAAACCTTAAAAAGGATCATCAGGTTCGTTTGGAAACACTTCTTCATCACTGTCAGATATTTCTTCTAGATTGATTTGTGAGTTGGTCATAGCTTCGTAGACCCTTTCGATCTCTTCAGAGTCATCTTCATCTTCGCATCCCATCATGGTCAATGTATGACGATTGAATATTTGATTAGTCAGATTGATGTGAATGTCATCCATTACTTTTAGTTTGTTAAACAACCTTGTAAGATGCATTCCATAAGGAAGAGCTCTTGTTGAGTGCTTTGGTACATTGCTCATTCTTATAGCTATAAAATAAGCCATATCAACTAGTTCTTGCATTTCCAGACACCAAAGGAGAGCCATTTGAACAACATGAACGTGTGAGTGATTTCCCATTTTACAATAAGTATTGTAATCGATCACTTTGTTCCATATACGAAAATTCTTTCGCAAATGTTTGCCTAGTACACCTCGATTGATGATCTCTTCTGTTGGAGCATCGTCTTCACATAGTGTTTGAATTGCCACATCTCTATTAATGAAGCCTGGAAGATAGGTAAGACTATGTCCTGTGTTGAAGAACATTTGTCCATTCGTCGGAACGCCCAATAATTTTCTGAATTCGTGAAGGGATATCGTTGTTCTTGTTTCTCTTAATCTAAAGGTGACTGATCCATCAACATAGATGAAACTCGAGTAAAAGCTTCGAATAAGTGATGGATATATGGGACCATTTAGGTCAAGAAATACAGTCCAGTTTAAATCTGAAAAAGCTGCAACCATTTCAGGAAAGTCTTCCACATCGACTCTTTTTCCTTATGCTATTCTTCGATTACTCACTCTTTCTCTATTGAGTATGATCGATGTGGAGGGAAGTTGGATGAGCTTTCTCCCTGGTTAGCCATTTTCTGCACAAAGACACTTTTAATTAATTCAAAGTGTACATGTAATTCAATTGTAGGCTACGTGTTTTGCAAACTTAATTATCATCAACACTTAAGTGTTTTGATGTTAATGTTCTTCACATTTTCACTCTCAATTAGTGTCAATGAGTTTGCAACTAGATTATGATTTTCACAAAGTTCATATGTGTTCTAGATTCTAACATTATCACACTCAATTTGCAACAATGTAGTTTATATCACATGAACAATGATTCGATGAAAATCTAACCTAGATGTATAATGAACCATAGATTTGTCCAACGTTAAATCAATGCATAGATAGGCTTCACTACAATCGTTTCTAAGTTGTTTTCAAGAACAATTTTGATTGTTTGCATCAATTTAGGTTTAGAGACACTCTATTTAGGGTTTCTTCACATGATTAATGAAGATTTCATCATACAAACACAATTGAATGATAGGAAGTCAAGGATTAATCATACCAAAAGTAGGAATGGAAGTGGAGAGAATACGTGTTCTTCAATGTGCGGTCGATCTTCTCAGTCGTGCAGAGATTTTTTGTTTTGAATTGATTTTGAGTGGAATGAAAAGTGGAAGTTTTATTCAATTAAAACAGTGTCAGGCCGCGCACGGTCGAAGTAAGGTTGACCGTGGCCTTGGCCATGGAGGAAAAGCTTCTAGAAGGTTGAAACAGATGTCTGCAGTCGAGTCTGCGGTCAGCCGTGCTTCAGTCGTGGATCTCCTGATGCAGAATTTCTTCACTTCTTCTTCTTTTGAGCGCGTTTTGACGATTCTTAGGTTCTATAGAATACTTGAGGACAAGTTTTCTTTTCCTAACATAGAATGATCATATCCACCCGATGTTTCATCATCAATGACACGTAATTTACTATATTTATTTATATCTATATACAATTATACATATAGTATACACAAAACACATTTACTCGTATGTAGCATGCAATTTATAGTTTCATTTAAACATACAATCTTAATACAAGTAGACTTCCTTCAACATTCCTTTTAAAATCATTTTCAAAAACAATTTTGTATATGTATGAAAAACCTTTTATTATTTTAAAGTCTTTTGAAAAGTTATTCTAATTGGTATTTTGATCATTGGTTTTGATTGATTTTAAGGTTACCCAATCCTTGACTTATCCTTTCCATTGAATTTCTAGTTTGGTCCATTCTTCCCACGTTTTCAATTCTCCTAATAATAGATAATGGACTTTGATTACGTGATCTGTATTTGCTAAAGTCGTGACACAAACTCATTTCAAATTTATCTTTTGATGAATTTTAAATAGTTGTCTCTTTCAAGTTTTCTTTTCAAAGAATTGTTTCCATCAAATAGAACTTTGTTAAGTTGATTAACTTTGTGTAATTCTTTTTCTAAAAGTTTTACTTTGTCACGACTACTATCATATACAAATTTGATAGTTTTGTAATCATCTAGAAATTCTTTATAATCATCTATAAATTCTTCATAATTAGATGGATAGAATACATGTATCTTATTGCATTCCATGCTTGAGACATCATCTTCTTTGTAGGGAGATTCAACCTCTTCTTCACTTTGACCATCTTGATTGAAATGATTCCAAGAACCCATGAAGAAAAAATCTTCATCTCCATCCAGACCCTTTTCTTGAGCGTCTTTCCAATTTCTATCAATATCCCCAAGCTTCTTCAATTTCTCTCTTACCCTTTTACCCTTTAAACCCCTAGAGTTTTCTTCTTGAGAGCATAGTGAATCCTAACATTCCTTTGCACTTTCACATGAAATTATATTCATCCTTTCTTTATTAGGAAGAACTCCATGAAGTAGTGAAATAGCATCAAATTATTTCAAAACTTCATTGTTATGAAATGTTGACTTCAGTAGTCTTGAACTAGCTTGTGGAACAAAGTCTCCTACTTTGATTATTCTCCACAAGTAGTTATCCTTAGATTTGAGATAATCTTCAAATATTAATTTCCACACATCAATATCTTCTTTATCAAAAATTGGTGCTTCTTTCACCAATTCTTCTAAGTATCCCATAGTTTGAGTTGACCCGAGAATCGATGACTCAAGTTTTTGCACAAAATGAATTTTGACCCAACCAAATACGTTTATAGAGCAATGATTTGAGCAACCACTCTATACCAATTGTAAGTAATTAGAGGGGGTGAATAGTTACTTAATACGTTTTTAAAACTTTTTCGATTAATCACTAAACTTGATTGACTATGATCATCCAATTCAACTCAAACTTGATATGTTTGGTGTTTATGTTCAAAATGATAAGTAAAGTAATGTAAAGAACATATACACAAGGATTTATAGTGGTTCGGGTGGATGTTAACTAATCCACCTTAATCCACTCCCTGATTACTGATGATGTAGCGTGAGGGTACGAAATATACTATTATTTTTAATACAAAATACGTTACAAATTACACAAGTTATTTATTTATTTATAGAGTGGGATATACCTAAACCTTGCTACAACACTATAGGCAGTGTACCTAATCGTAGAGTAGTGTAGTTTTTAGTAAGTCCGGTTCGTTCCACAGGGAGCTGGTGATACTTACTATATTTTTAACAACTATATTTATATAAAATATATTTAATTATATAAGTAGTAATATTATTATAAAAGGGGGGTTTTACCGTTTAATGACCGGTTTGTCGATTCTATATTTTAAGCGTAAAGATAAATGACGATAATTAAAGTGCGTAAAATAATGACAATAAATAAAATGACAGTAAATAAAATTGCGAGTAATAAAATGACAGTAAATAAAAATACGATGAGAAATACAATAAAAGAATTATGCTTATTTAAACTTCCGTAATCATGATGTTTAAGGTTTTGATTTTAATTAATTGTTACTCGGGTTAATTGTCCTTTGTCATGGTTTATTTGATACCTATCTGGTTTTTGTCCATAATAGTCCATCGGTCATAAATATAAAGTGCGAGTGTCCTCGTCAAATTACCCTTATACTCGAAGTCAAATATCCCAACTAATTAAGGATTTAAACTGTGACGCAGTTATCACTTCTGTCAACAATTACACCAGTTATCACTGTATGTAATCCACCCCTATTTTGATTAGATATAAATATTAATTTACCCACTTGATCAGTTTGAATAATCAATTACCCAACCCGAATAATTAATTAAATGATTATAATAGATTCCATATGAACGTCACTAAATAGGACAACCATAATCATTATTAATTATTAGGTTAATTAATTTAAAGATAGGTTCGACAGACTCCAATGAGTTGTCACTCAATTAGACAATACCCCCCATCTATTAATAGTCAATAGTCCAATTTCCACAAGTGTCGGTCTTTTGCCCAAACCTTAATTATGGTACAAAGTTCAATAACCACGTCTTAATATTTTAGCCCAACATCACGATTACTTCGTTTTAAATAAGCATAATAATAACTTAGTTACGAGACATTAAATTAAAAAGGAAGAACATAACTTACAGTGGTGATTAATCGCGTAGCGTTGCACGGACAGAATTTCGACTTAAAACCCGTAAAATATTTCTTACAATAACCCAACTAAACCATAACTTTATTATTAAAATTAACTTATATTAAAATTATAATATAAATATATATTACATATTACAGAAGAGAGAAAGAAATATGAAGAAAGGTGTACATAAATCAATCAAATGAATTGCCTTTTATAGGCAAATATTGAATTGAAATTTTCACTTATGACCCCTTAACTATGCTCAATTAACAACTTTTTATTATTTATTATTATTCTTATTATGAATTATTTAAATATTATATTATATTCTTGTGCATAGTTGACTTGTACTTTCAGCTCCGTTGCGTCGAGCGTTGATAGTTGGCTCGGGTACCGGTTCCGGATTTTCGAACGTCCTTTCGTATAATTTAATATCTTGTACTTTGCATTTTGTAACTTGTACTCTTGTCATTTTTAGACGTTTCTCATCAATAAATTGAACCTTTTGAATTGTATCTTGTACATTTGAGCTTTTTGGACGTTTGTGTCTTCAAATCTTTGTTTTCGCCTTTTGTCTTCGCACTTATTTATTTAAACAATTACAATAAAAATATAATACAATTACATATGAAAACCTATTATTTAGAAGGGATATTGCTATGAAATATATGTTCCTTTTTAGCCTTATCAAATATCCCCACACTTGAGCGTTGCTTGTCCTCAAGCAATACAGAACTTGAAATAAAAACATACATGAATCACTTTTTTATTCATCACACTTTGTACATTAGTGATTTTGATATGGTGGTATAAACAATGATAGTAATGATAGAACCATGGTTAAAGGTGGGTGTGTCATCCACAGTTGCCTCGGGTTTAGGTCAACGACACTTGCAATCAAATAGCCGATTTACTTTCGGTTTCCAAAGCAAAGTGCACATTTGAAAGGTGGTTTACAGTCCCACATGACTATGAAAATGTAGATCCTTAAGGAAATTGGATCTTTATGAAAACATTTGATCTTTTTGAAAATTTAATCTAGCTTTTACCCTAGATAAGTTTTCCGGAATAAACCTTCACCGGTGTTTGCAAAATATTTTTGTGGGTTGTGTGGGTTTCAGATTTGAAAATTTTAGCTCAACACTTGTGGTTTTGTGTTACCCACTTGCTAACCTTGTATTGGGAAAGCAACACGTTCAGTTTACTTGTTCCGTATATTACCTTTCGGTAAACTACCGTCCGGTTGTAAAGGAAAGCGATGAACAAGAAACTGTTAAGGCAATGTCTAATGACATGCATATGATTATGGTCTTAAAACGTGTCGGATGCTAGTACTATCCTTTGTAGGAGCAATAGTAAAGATCATCCTATGATTTTTCGGTCTGGCACAAGGTCCTGTCTCCGACCATGCTATGCAACCACCGTTTCTTACGGTTGACACCCGATTTGGTTCAGGTGACCTAATGAATTCTGATGAATTCTCAGGATTTTACGTTCAATGGTAATGAACGCATTGAAAATAGGTTTTCAGAAAACAAATCGGTTTTATTTTTGATCAAAATATTTTCTCGTTCAAGCTCGAGTTTAGATATCATTGAATTCCATGAGTTTGTAATTCTCAATCTTTAAGGTCAATCTCTAGGATTGAGTAATATCAGTCTTAAAAGCTGATTTTTGATCTTTAAGGAGATTATCCTTTCTGGGGATTTGATTCATTAGTCTTATCAAGCTAATTTGCACGGTGCCCCCACATTGTGTGAGATAAATCCTTCTCATGGTTAGGATAAATCTGACCACATGGCGACCCTGTTTGATGCTGAGGTCCGTGGATTTCCTGCTGATTTTAGAGATGACTTTTCTAGATTTTTCGTCAACCTACAGCTGGTCTGGATGACAACTTCATGACCTAAATCAAGAAGCGCGTTTCTTTTTTGGAAGACTTTACTTCCTTTTAATGATGGAATTGATTCATCGTGTAGATCCATCTTTCTTACAGTAAATCGGGTAAACCAGTTAATTTAGTCCAAAGTAAAAGCACCTGCAATAACTTTACAAAAACATGTGATAGATAGTTTTTAATTGAATAACTTGGTACATTCTCCCCACACTTAGCTTTTTTCATGCGTCTTTTTATATCTTAATAAATAAATTCAAGCGTTTTAGTTGTTTCTCAATTTATGTCCTTTCCGAGGTAACAATAATTTCAACATTAACACCTAGTTTTATCGTTCATAAATATGTATAAACATGATTTTGAATTCATTTAGTTAAAAAAAAATTTTAAAATTTTCATAATATTTAGAAAATAAGCCAAGTATAAACCCGAGAGAATTTATAATCCTTCCCCACACTTGAGATCATACAATGCCCTCATTTGCATGAAATCAGACTATAATTATAAATTCATGAGGGTGATTAGTGTAGGAAAGTGATTAAAAATACCCAGTTTGTAATTACAAAGCTCGTCGAATGATAGATGGCGCGCCTCATCGTTCATTCCTTCATTTATTATATCACATTTGTTGTTTTGCATCTTGTCGTCAAAATCAGTAGCTTTTGCTGAACTTAATGTTAGTCTTTGAAAGTGCATTGTTTTACCCTGTTGTTTACATGATAAAATACAAACATATATACATATTTTTAAAGTTGGGTATATTACCCCACGTTCAAAAATTTATAAAATCAAATATTTTTTTTTTTGCATACTTTAAATCAATAAAATTAAAAATAATGATGACAAAATTTTTCGCCCCGCCCTCGGGTAAAGTAATTTCGGCTCAACGACCTAGTCTTCAACTCACGACGAATTTTAGAAATCATTTTTTTTCAACTTAATGAAATAAAGTAAATTTTTGTTTTTAAATTCACACAAAACTTAAAAAGAAAACATATTAATTTCATATAAAACCTAAAAAACAAAAAAATTCAGAATGGGGGGAGAAAACTAGTTCTTTAGTGTCTGCTAGTGGAAAAGACCAATCGGATTCCATTCTCGGAACTACACGAGAACAGAACAACTAACTCCAAACAGCATTTTCTTTTTAGAATATTTGAATCTCCTCACACTTAGGTAGATGTGGTGTCGAAATTGTGATTAACTTCATCGTCAATTTCTCTTGGACCATAATCAACTTACATATCTGTGACTTTTGCTTTAAGCCAGTGACCAGATTTTTCCGTAATATCCACAAATTTAACTTGCTTCGCCTTTCCTTTAGGCGACAGATTGGATACTAACCGGTTATATAACTTAAAGTTCCCCTTACTTTTAGCATCAATAACCCGTTTAAAAAGTTTCTTCATTGAACTGTTAATAACGGGGTCATTTAATTTCGTATCAACTATGGGGTTCTTTATTATCAAGCCATCATTAGGTGTTACTTCATTTTCCCCACACTTAGGCGTTCTATTATTGTTAAGCATTACCGTTAGAGTTGGTAAAACAACATGGTTCTTACCAATCGTTTTTGTCGGTTCAACGGTTTTGGTTTGTGGATATTTAGACTTTCGAATCATAAAGGTGATCGATTTCTCATCATTACTAAGTGTCATTCTACCCTTTCTTACATCAAATAACGCCCCGGTGGATGCTAAGAATGGTCGACCTAAAATTAGAGGAACGTTTGAGTCCTCTTCTATGTCAATGACAATGAATTCGACTAGAAAGGTTAAATTACCTACTTGAATGGGTAGGTTGTCAGCAATTCCAACTGGGTGCTTAATGGTTTGATCAAGGAGTCGAACACTCATATCCGTTGGAGTTAACTCACCTACACCTAATCTCTTATATAATGAAAGAGGCATAACACTCACACTTGAACCTAAATCTGCTAGTGCATCATACATGACACAGTCACTAAGTAGACAAGGAACAATAAATTCACCCGGATCACCTACCCTAGGTGGAGGATTTGGTGGAACTGTCTTTACCGGGTTTACTTCTACTGTTTTTGTTTCTTGCACTTTTTTATTCTTCTACTTCTTCTTTCCAGAGGTATCACAAACTTTATTACCTATTACTTGCTCATACTCAACTCCTTTTCTTGGAAACGGGATGGGTGGTCTGTATGGTGCCACTACTGGCTTTGCATACTCGGGTGGTGTAACTTCTTCATTGTTACTTACATCTAAAACCTCCCCATCTTCTGATGCTGGTTTTTCAGAATTTGTTGAAACCATATTAACATTTTCATTCCGAGGATTTACTTCAGTATTACTCGGTAGCTTTCCTTGTTTCCTTTCACTCATCAATCTAACAAGAGTACCTACTTGTTTTTCTAGATTCAAAATAGAAGCTTGTTGAGTTCTAAATGACTGATCAAACCTCTCATTCGTTTGAGTTTGAGTTTCAATAAATTGTGTTTGAGATTCCACTAGCTTAAATACCACTTCTTCCAGATTCGACTTCTTCTCGTCGGTTTGTTGTGGTGGTTTATATAAGCCAGGTCTTTGTTGATTGAAAGTGTTGTTTTGAGTTGGTTGGTTATTCGAACCTTGTTGGTTATACGAGTTATTGTCGGGTCCTTTTGGATTGTAAAGAATGTTTTGATTTCGATTGAAGTTTGGCCTTGGCGGTTGATAATTATTCTGATAACTATTTTCCAGCCTTTGGTTCATGTAGACAACATTCTCACGTTGTTCCATTGTTTGTTCAATGTGACAGTCTTTCATTAAGTGTGGTCCACCGCATTGCTCACAACTGATTCGTATTGCGTGAATATCTTTATTCATCTTTTCCATTCGTCTCTCGAAAGCATCTATTTTTGAGGAAACGGAATCAAAGTTATGGCTAGAATCGACTCTAGCCGCTTTAGATGAACGATATATATCTTTCTCTTGGTGCCACTCATGAGAGTGGGAGGCTGTGTTATCAATAATTTTGTAAGCTTTAGTTGCGGTTTTCTTCATAATGGAACCACCAGCTGTTATGTCGATGTCTTTTCGTGTAGCAACGTTGACACCTTGGTAGAATATTTGTACTATTTGATAAGTGTCTAAACCGTGTTGAGGACATCCTCTCAACAACTTTCCAAATCTTGTCCACGCCTCATATAGAGTTTCATTTGACTTTTGTGTGAACGTAACAATTTCTCCTTGAAGTCTCACGGCTTTAGATGCCGAAAAGAATCTTTTAAGAAATTTCTCAACTAAAACATCCCATGTGTCAATCGCCCCTTCAGGTAACGATTCTAACCAATCTTTGGCTTCTCCCTTTAAAGTCCAGGGAAACAACATGAGATAGATCTGTTCATCCTCAACTTCTCGGATTTTGAATAGTGTACAGATCCTATTAAACGTACGAAGATGTTCGTTTGGATCTTCCTTCGGCGCACCACTATATTGGCACTGATTAGTTACCATGTGTAGGATTTGTCCTTTGATTTCATAATCTGGCGCATTAATGTCTGGCTTAATAATGGCGTGACCTTGGCCCGTGCGTGTGGCTCTCATTCGGTCTTCCATACTTAGAGGTTCCAGATTTTCCATAATTGAATTTGTTGAATACGAATCACTAGAAGATTCTGATTTAATGGTTTGTGGTTCAGGAGGAATGATTAGTGGTTCTGGATCTTGGAATTGTCCCTGAATATTCTCCGGATTCTCAATTGTGAGGTCGGGTTCAAAAGATGGATTATCGGAAATTTGAGTTGGAGTTCTTGGTCGACTAGATGATGATTCTAAAGAAAAATTAACGGCGACAATATTGGCTAGATGTCTTGATCGAGTTATAGGTGGTGAACGTATGAAAGGTGTTGAACGTTTTACTCGGTGCATTCACTGAATATCCTATTAGTTTTTAAAAGGAAAGAAAAATTATATAAGTTATCCAATTAATAGACTTTTCTGATTTTGCCCACGTTTCGAATAGCCAAAAGATGCAGCAGAGGGGCAGGATTCGTTTGGTCTCAATATAATTGAGGACTGTTTGGCTCCAATAACCCGGTCCACGTACAAATCCAACTATTACTACGAACCAGAAAATTTTGATGTCTATCAATTTAACCACTTAAAATAAATTTTCGTAATTTTAAGAAATTTAGATAAGAAGTAGAATAAAAATCTATGTCCTAAAACTAGAATAGCGAGAAATAAGAAAGAAAAAGATTGCGCGTCGAAAAAGGTCGAAAAATAGGCGTCGAAAAATAAAAATAAGAAAGTAGCGCGAAAAATGGCGTCGCAAAATTCTAAAGCACATAAATCTTAGTCTAAGGAATAAGCACTTAAGGGATTTTACGGCAAACCTAAAAATTCTAGAAATAAAAATAACTATGGCAAAACTAAACTTAATACTAAAAATTGTAACTAGAGTCTAAAAATCTAAAGGTAATAAAAAAAAACAATTTTTTTTTTAATTTTTTTTTATATTTCGTTTTTAAGGATTTTAAAATTTTTTTTAAAAATTTTTTTTTATATGTTTTTTTTTAAAAATTTTTTTTTAAAAAAAAAATTTTTTTTCTAAAAAAAAACGATTTTTTTTACAATTTTTTTTTAAAACGAATTTTTTTAAAAAAAAAAAACGATTTTTTTTACACAAATTTTTTTTTTTAAAAGGAATTAATAAATTTTTTATTATTATTATTTTTTTTAAAACTTTTTTTTTAACTCATTTACTATTCATGAATAGTAAATGAAAAGAAATTAATTAATTTACTATTCACATGAAAGCGACATGATAGAAATTATTAATTGCAAGTTACATAATATACCCCTGAAATATTTAATAAATACGACTTTTTAAAACTTTTAAAACTTTTACGATTCAAAATAGAATCAAAATAGTAAAGGAAAGAAATTAATTAATTTACTATTCACACGAAAGCGACATTATAGAAATTATTAATTATAAGTTACATAATATACCCCTGAAATATTTAATAAATACGACTTTTTAAAACTTTTAAAACTTTTACGTATCAAATTTGATTCTAAAATATTATTATATTATTATATTTTATTTCAATATTATTATATTATTATATTTATTAAATTATTATATTTAAATTAATATATCTTTAATCAATCAAAAACTAAAAAAAAACTTAAATACCCCGTGAAAACACAAAAAGTGTCCCCGAAATTACTTTTTTTTATAACTATATTTTTACAGATATAAATTAAAAATATAGCATTTTAGCGTTCCCCGGCAGCGGCGCCAAAAACTTGATGATGTAGCGTGAGGGTACGAAATATACTATTATTTTTAATACAAAATACGTTACAAATTACACAAGTTATTTATTTATTTATAGAGTGGGATATACCTAAACCTTGCTACAACACTATAGGCAGTGTACCTAATCGTAGAGTAGTGTAGTTTTTAGTAAGTCCGATTCGTTCCACAGGGAGCTGGTGATACTTACTATATTTTTAACAACTATATTTATATAAAATATATTTAATTATATAAGTAGTAATATTATTATAAAAGGGGGTTTTACCATTTAATGACCGGTTTGTCGATTCTATATTTTAAGCGTAAAGATAAATGACGATAATTAAAGTGCGTAAAATAATGACAATAAATAATATGACAGTAAATAAAATTGCGAGTAATAAAATGACAGTAAATAAAAATACGATGAGAAATACAATAAAAGAATTATGCTTATTTAAACTTCCGTAATCATGATGTTTAAGGTTTTGATTTTAATTAATTGTTACTCGGGTTAATTGTCCTTTGTCATGGTTTATTTGATACCTATCTGGTTTTTGTCCATAATAGTCCATCGGTCATAAATATAAAGTGCGAGTGTCCTCGTCAAATTACCCTTATACCCGAAGTCAAATATCCCAACTAATTAAGGATTTAAACTGTGACGCAGTTATCACTTCTGTCAACAATTACACCAGTTATCACTGTATGTAATCCACCCCTGTTTTGATTAGATATGAATATTAATTTACCCACTTGATCAGTTTGAATAATCAATTACCCAACCCGAATAATTAATTAAATGATTATAATAGATTCCATATGAACGTCACTAAATAGGACAACCATAATCATTATTAATTATTAGGTTAATTAATTTGAAGATAGGTTCGACATTCTCCAATGAGTTGTCACTCAATTAGACAATACCCCCCATCTATTAATAGTCAATAGTCCAATTTCCACAAGTGTCGGTCTTTTGCCCAAACCTTAATTATGGTACAAAGTTCAATAACCACGTCTTAATATTTTAGCCCAACATCACGATTACTTCGTTTTAAATAAGCATAATAATAACTTAGTTACGAGACATTAAATTAAAAAGGAAGAACATAACTTACAGTGGTGATTAATCGCGTAGCGTTGCACGGACAGAATTTCGACTTAAAACCCGTAAAATATTTCTTACAATAACCCAACTAAACCATAACTTTATTATTAAAATTAACTTATATTAAAATTATAATATAAATATATATTACATATTACAGAAGAGAGAAAGAAATATGAAGAAAGGTGTACATAAATCGATCAAATGAATTGCCTTTTATAGGCAAATATTGAATTGAAATTTTCACTTATGACCCCTTAACTATGCTCAATTAACAACTTTTTATTATTTATTATTATTCTTATTATGAATTATTTAAATATTATATTATATTCTTGTGCATAGTTGACTTGTACTTTCAGCTCCGTTGCGTCGAGCGTTGATAGTTGGCTCGGGTACCGGTTCCGGATTTTCGAACGTCCTTTCGTATAATTTAATATCTTGTACTTTGCGTTTTGTAACTTGTACTCTTGTCATTTTTAGACGTTTCTCATCAATAAATTGAACCTTTTGAATTGTATCTTGTACATTTGAGCTTTTTGGACGTTTGTGTCTTCAAATCTTCGTTTTCGCCTTTTGTTTTCGCACTTATTTATTTAAACAATTACAATAAAAATATAATACAATTACATATGAAAACCTATTATTTAGAAGGGATATTGCTGTGAAATATATGTTTCTTTTTAGCCTTATCAATTACACTAATCGGGATTTCTTGCTTCATTAAGCACTTTTCTCCAAACCCGATGGAGATTCGATTTACAAGTCTTCAACTTCTTTGGTAGACAACAAACCTAATCTTTCTAAACCTTTGAAAGATAAACTCCAACCTAGCTCAACTTGTCTTCAACTTAGACAAGTATTAATCTTCAACTAAGATTAATCAACTTTCTAAGTCCCTTTAAGGAAGTAGATCACTAAGCTAGCCTATGCTTCTACTATTTGAAGTTACAAGACTCATACAATTAGTGATGATAATCCTAAGACAATTCTAGGACATACATCACACTAAGTAAACTCACAAGATAAAAAAAATCTGATTAGTAAGTTTACAATAGCCATATTCTATATCTATAAGATCATATGATCTTCTCTTGCTTGATCACATTTGAGTAGTAATTAAAGCCATTGTGATCTCTGGAAATATGCCTTTGAAATGTGCAAGAGGGTCAGCTTTAAATGCTCTCCAATGCTTGCTATTTGTAGTGGAATGCAAAATCTATTCGTTTCCACGCAGTCACTGCCAAGGTCGATCGTGGTTCGACCGTGCGCGCCTCTGTCCAAATTTTGTATCCGTTGTATAGTCATTTGACTCAGATTTGAACACCATATTTTGGAATCTTGACTGTATTTAGCACCTGCAAAAAAAAAAACCCAATATCCTATACAAGTGCTACAAGTGTGTGAGATTTGGTCATATTGTGTGAAAATGACATGACACTCCAAATGTGGTAAACCAAATATTCTTGGAAGAGTATCTTGATTGTCATTTGGGGTAATCTCAGTTTGATCAAGACTTAGTTAGGCTCATCAATGCATTTGGTTCAATCTTAAAGACTAGTCAACATGTCTTTAACTTCCTAGTTTCAATTAATCACAAATCATGTTCATTTTAAGATTAAGTAATGATCAATTGAATGATGTCTTTCTATGTTAAACATTAAGTGTGTAAAGACATCAATGTTAAGTTGTACTTGGACATGTTACATAATGTGTTACTTAGACAAGACCAAATAGATTATTGACCATTATTACTTGTGAACCATGTTATACTTAATTCCTTAAAGTAAACTAGTTATTTGAATCCTAGTGGTCTAACAAATAACACATAGCAAGTTTAAGAGCATGTTAACAAGTTGGAAAATTTATGAGTATCAAACATATTAGCAAGTAGCAAGTAATATTCACATATAGCAAGAGATAGTTACTCTAACATCAATCATATAGATATTTTCACAACAATATGGTTTAAGCTTTGACAAGCTTACTTGCAATATAACACATTGCATGATTAATGTGTAAGCACACATTAATGTCCAACACATGTACAAGGGAAGAACAATCTCTAGTTGGGACTTGGTGACTATCTTAAATGTATCTAAGTGTGTTTTAGGATTACAAGTCTTTACTAGTTATACTTTAAAGTGTTGTTCTTCATTTAGCCTTAATTTTTCACTAAGTAATCTATAATTGTAATTAATGTTCTAGTGACATTAACTTATGTGTGTTGGTTCTTGGTGATCATCCTAAGAATGTCTAGACATGTTTTAAGATCACAAGTTATTGATTAACACTTATGTGTTGTGACGCCCCGTACAAAATCAACGTGTACGGATCATCAACAACAGGATCATTACAAGGTCACAACACTATATGTTGTTTAAAAACAAGTTTTGCATTCATGAA
Source organism: Rutidosis leptorrhynchoides (assembly GCF_046630445.1). Classification (NCBI taxonomy): domain Eukaryota; kingdom Viridiplantae; phylum Streptophyta; class Magnoliopsida; order Asterales; family Asteraceae; genus Rutidosis; species Rutidosis leptorrhynchoides. Next base: position 225,752,518 of record NC_092336.1, read on the forward strand.
AAGATAACTTCAATTGTTTTACAAAAGATAACATGACACAAAAGTCATTACAAAGCCATTATTCAAAATAACATAAGTTACGAATGCAAAATGTAAGTTCCATGATTGAGACATCTCTAAGTAATGCAGCAAAAGTCTAACACAGCATGACTATAACAGCAGGTCTAACAGCATGTCTAACAGCAGTCTAACAGCAGTTTAACAGCAGAAGCAACAACGTCTAAGCATCTGAGAAATACATGCTTAAAAAGTCAACACGAATGTTGGTGAGCTATAGTTTGTTTGTAATCAGTAATGTAATGTAGACCACGAGATTTCAGTGCTTCAACCAGCATTTAAAATTAGTATTTCAAATCAGTAATTCAAATCAGTATGATAAAGTATATGCTTATTCGTGGGCATATGGTAACTAACTTAACGTAAATATAAATATCACCCCCTAAAAGTACACCTGGCGAGTGCGTATGTTCTCGAAGTATTAAACACCCGTTAAATGCTAGCACGACTAGCCCGAGTGGGGATGTCAAACCCTATGGATCCATATCTAAGATTTGCGTTCACAGGTTCATAAACCAATGGCTAAACGTTACCGTGCTAAGGGGAAATTTTGTGCCGTTATATCACCCACACATATGTAAAGTTTAAGTACTCGTGTCTAGTATGTTAAAACATAAAAAGCGCATGTATTCTCAGTCTCAAAAATAGTTTAAGTAAAAAAGGGAGCTATAACTCACAGTGATAAATGCGGAACAAGTAGATATGAAAAGTATGCAAGTAGTAAGTCGGTCCGAAATGTCCTCAACCTAAGTCAAAGGTTACTAAGTCAGTATATTGTTCCAAAAGGTTCTAAAGTAAATAAGTTAAGTCTTATGTATCATCATCATCATCATCATCATTCGTAAAAGGTAAGGTAAGTTTTCAACAAGAATAAAGATCGAAACAAAAGGTTGACTTCGGACAGCTGTTACGACCTCTATACAAACCAAAAAGACACGTGGTTAGTAGATAAGCCTCCGTATGTGAGTCCTCTAACCGCTGTTCAATTTTCAGATCCTAACTCGATGTCGTTTGACCGTGGCGATGGATCAAGTGCGAGTAGGTTAGAATTTTCAGCACGTCGTTACAAAGGCGTAGTGATTTTCGGAAGGCTATAAATCCTAAAAAGTATATCGGATTTAGGCGAGTCTTAAACGAAAAGTCATCTACTCGAAACGAACTATCTGAAAATCAATTTTACAAAAGTCCCAGGTGTATGATCAGACCCTGAAAAACAGTAAACAAGTGTTCCGGTGGGTTTCTTGGTGCTTGATGCTCATCACGGTTCTCATCCTTGATGCGTGTAAGCTTCAAGTGTACAAATCTTTGATGTTTTAGCATCACTTTGACCAAGCTTGAACCATCAACACACAAATGTCAAGACTAAGAGAGAATACAACTCACTTAAGAGTTTTAGAAGGATGATGAACCAAGGTTACATCGTGTTCTTAGTCTTAACACAAATACAAGTTCTATCTACAACAAAAGCTACAAACTTTCATTCAATCAAACAAGTAAGACATAAATTTGATTCAACAAGGTAATTAAACCCTAAGCTAGAGAGCTTGGATCCTTTAACAAATAATTATGAGATTGCAAAGCTAAAAAGCTTGAATCTTTTATGTTCTTGAAGATCTTGAAAGCAAAAAGCTAGATCTTCAAGTTTCATGAAGATCATAAACACAAGTTTTGATCTTTATAACAAAATAAAGAGATCATAAGCTAGAAAACTTCGATCCAACAAAAGTAATGAAGATTCAAAGCTAGAAATCTTGAATCTTCCATGTTCTTAAAGGATTCAAATCCAAGTTTGAATCTACAAGATATAACAAGATCAAAAAGCTAAAAAGCTTGATCTTATAAAGATAATGATGATGTCGTGACCTAGAAGAAGAAAAGAAGAAGAAGAAAATTTGAAACTTACACTTTTTAGAGTGAGAAAGACTAGAGAGAAAATTCGAGAGTAAGTGTGTGTAAAATGAGAATGAGATCAAGTGTAAAATGGGTGAGAATAGTTTGGTATTTATAGGGGAATTGGTGGTGGTGGCCGTGGGTATACATGGGGGGACAAGGGGACACCTTTTTGCTTTTTGGATGGTGGTGGTCTAAAGGTGGTGATTATTGTTTGGATCCCATGCAACATGTGTAGTAATGGTTAACAAATATGCTAGTATGTTGGCTCTTATTAATGCATTTTTGTCCTACATCTTAATAGATCATAATCCATTTAAAATTGGGCTAACTTAAAAGTGCAATAGCTAGAGTAGGATGGGCTTAAGTCCAACAAGGTAGAAAGTCTAACAAGACTAACTAGTGTGCATTAGTAAATTACTAAGCGTAATTAAGGAACCAATAAGCCAAGTAATTATTATTAGAAAATAATAATTAGTATTACCTTGTCATAATGTCCCAATTATGACAAAAGTTAAATGTGTACCAAAACACATAGCTCGTTCTAAACGTCAAGTGACACTAATGGTCATAAAAGCATTCGAGGATCAAGTTAAGTAACTAAGTACTTAATAACACGTTCTAAAATATACACGAAAGTAATCAACATGAATTAAGATCCCAGTATATAATCTAACACAGTACGCACAAATACGCAGTTTCGTAAAAATTAAAAGCACAAATATAAGTCAAAAAAGTCGGGTCGTTAAATGTGTCATGCTTAATCATCGTTAAATTATCATTAATGTAACGACCCGACTTTTTCGACTTATAATTATATTATAAACTTTCACGAAATTGCGTATTTGTGCTTACTGTGTTAAATTATTTTCTGGGATCATTATTCGTGTTAATTACTTTCGTTAATATTTTAAAACGTGTTATTAAGTTCTTAATCACTTAACTTAATCCTCGAATGCTTTTATTACCATTAGTGTCACTTGATGAAATGCCCCGTTCATATACATTATAAACGATTCACAATAGTTGATTACATCGCGATGTACTTGACCTCTATATGATACATTTTACAAACATTGCATTCGTTTTTTAAAAGACAAACTTTCATTACATCGACAGTTGACAGGCATGCATACCATTTCATAATATATCCAACTATAATTAACTTAATAATATTCTTGATGAACTCAACGACTCGAATGCAACATTTTTTGAAATATGTCATGAATGACTCCAAGTAATATCTCTAAAATGAGCAAATGCACAGCGGAAGATTTCTTTCATACCTGAGAATAAACATGCTTTCAAGTGTCAACCAAAAGGTTGGTGAGTTCATAGGTTTATCATAACACAATAAAATTCAACATTTTGATAGACCACAAGATTTAAATCCTGCATGGTACAAATGGGCCCGAATCCTATACCCACCTGTAATGTACATGCAATATCTTTTAAATACAGTACACCTTTCTCGTGTACGAAATCATCTTTCATAAATATTAGTAACCGTACACATATCTCGTGCACAAAAATAACATACACATAACCTGTGTATAAAATCATTCTCTCGATACATAACATTCACTTTTCATTGCTTTCATAGCTTGGCTTGGTAACCGAAATTAACATATAATGCGCATAATAATATCCCCAAAACAGAACATCTCGTCTGTATAATAATCATATAAACTTCGAAGTACTAAACACCACGCCCACTAGCCCTTCCGTCTAGTGAACATTCTGGGTGGGGGTGTTAAACCCGGTAGCTACCTTTAGGATTCGCGTCAATTAGGCATACACTAATTCTCAAAATTAGTGATGTTCCTGAATTCTTAGGTTACCAAGCAATAATAATCAGGGGAAAAATATTCATATCAATTGTGGCAATTATCACGTCCACATAATTCAATGGTGGCAATTATCACGTCCACATAATTCATTCGAGGAATGTTTTTCTTGTGTCTATCTCGTTAAACATTTATAAAAGTATTTCATGTATTCGCAGTTCAAAATGTATTTCAAAAGCATTTAATAAATCAGTTGTAAAAGTAGCGCATGTATTCTCAGTCCAAAAAATGTAAAGAGTAAAAGGGAATCAAATGAACTCACCATACTGTATTTTGTAGTAAAAATACATATGACGACATTGAACAACTGAACAATGCAGGGTTGGCCTCGGATTCATAAACCTATATTATTTGTGTGTATATATATATATATATATATATATATATATATATATATATATATATATATATATATATATATATATATATATATATATATATATATATATATATATTAAAATGTATAATCGAAATCAAACAATTTATTATATCTTAATTTATTTATTGTATATTTAATTTGTGTTTATATTTAAAATGGTTATTATTTATATAGTTTTATTAATATATTCATACTTGTTTAATGTTATATTTAAAAATCAATAGTTTGTTATTTGTAAGTATTTATATAAATAATATTAGTAAGTTTGATATATATAGTTATGTGAAATTTTAATATAATTATAGTATACGTAATAAGTATATTTTATGTACAAAATATTTATCTGTTTTAAAAAAAAAGTAGTTTTTGATATTAATAATGATAATATTAATAATCCTTTTGCTTAACAATAATACTTATAGTGAAAATAATATCAATAATAATAATAATAATTTTAATTGCAACTAGGGTTTTGATAACGATAATAATATTTGGTAACTAATACGTATATTAGTAATAATAATAGTAATAACTAATATTCATAACACTTAATATAATGGTACTAATAATAATAATAATTCTAATACTTGATGACAATAATAATAACAATAATGGTAAGTGTAATAATAACAATAATAATAATAACAATCATAATAATAATAATAATACTTAAATGATTAAATAAATATATTAATAATACTTTTAAGACTAATAATAATAATACTTAAATGGTTATAATAATAATAATAATAATAATCATAATACTAATAACAATTATTATACTAATAATAATAATCACAATCAATGATAACAACTAGTAATAATAACTCTAATAATAATACTTATAATAATAATAATAAATTATCATTAGTCTTTATATTAGTAATAATAAGAATAATTATAGAAATGTAAACTACCTCATAATTATCGGATAAAAAAATGCCACCAGCTGGGTTTGAACCCGTAACCCCATGCTCACACGACAACCATCAAACCATCAGACTGATTCTGATTTTCTTGGAATTAAGCCGACTTAAATAAATATAACCCGTGTATATAACCGTTTATCTTCTTCCTTCTTCTTCACTTTCCAATCGACTAGGGATCAAATCCAAATAGCAACGAATTTCATTAATAGTTTTAGGATTTAACATATTTATATAAACGATCCATAATGTTGTTTGAGTTATTTAAACATAACAAATAATAAAAAAAATTACCCAGCAGATATATACGACCCGTTTATGAACTCCAAATCATATTCGTGATTTTTGAATGTTTTTGATAAAACTTATAACATGAAAAACATTGTAAAAGACTCCTAGAAACTATATGGATCCTCAATTGAACCTATAACATCCATACGAACTCGAATTTTTACCAAGAACAGATGCATGGACTTTTGAAATTAAAGTTTGACTCGTAAAATTTGAATTCGATAAGAGAAATTGGAATTTGAAACTATGCAGATAGTTTGAATAAAATATTTCTAATCTAACTGCATTTATAGATTTTAAAATACAAGTCGAATTTGAAATTTGACAGAAATTACTCAAGAACAGGGATAACTCGTTATTTTCTGATAAATTCTCAAAATGCAGTGATAATGGAATGGTTCTGATTGTTTGAATTGATTATACTACCTATAATAGATCCTAATTTGTTGTGTAATGATTTGAGATGTTGATGTCTAACAGCCTTCACCTTTTAGTCGACAGAAACAGAAGTCAAGAAAAATAAAAACAAAATCGATGACTAAATAGATTTGTACCCTGTGATTCCAGATATTGATATATTCACCAATCAAGCAGACAGATTACACAGGTACGATGGTGATCTTAAACTGAATTTGTAATCTTCTGTATTCATATACGTATATACAACATTTATATAAATATCCATATTTATTTATGTATTTTATCCGTATATATACCTATATCTATATCTGAATATAAATTTATTTATATAAATCTGTATTATATATACTTGTATGTATTTACATATGTATATGTAGTTATATATAATTCAATCTAACTAATATTAATATTTATCAATGTATTATTAACATTTACTTTAATAAGAATACTAATATTACTAATAATAAAAGAAATCATAATAGTTGTAATTTAAAGATAATAATAATAATATCCTTACTTATAATACTAAGTATAATAAATTATATAATTCAAATAACAATACAATTAATACTTTTAATAATACTAATATAACAATAATAGTACCAATTACAATAATACTAATGATAATAATAACATTAGTAATAACAATACTAATAATCCTAATAGTAACTACAATTATAGTTTTACTACTAGTTATAATAATATTAATAATAATGATATTCAAAATTTTAAAATTATAATTATAATATTAATAATAATAATGCATGTAATATCATTAATATAACAACTCTACATAACAAATTTTGTATTTATATGTTATATATAATAATATTATTAATACTGATATAACTATTTATTTTAATGTACGTGATATAGCAATTTATATATTAATTTATAAGTAAAATTAATATGTTAACATTATATCTTATTAACTATGTAATACTTATCAACTATCTACTATTTATAATATCATATATTGATTATATATATCTTACAATATACATATGAAAATAATTATACATAATATCATGTATTTATCCATAGATTCATTTTAAATTACGCTTAATAGTTTTGTATCTTATTTTACATATTTAATTCTAGTGTTTAAATTATATTATTGAATTTCAATTTATTACTAATACTTACATATATATATATATATATATATATATATATATATATATATATATATATATATATATATATACATATTTATTTACAACAATTGTTCGTGAATCGTCGGGAATAGTCAAAAGTCAAATGCATTCATGTAGCTGTTCCAAAGTTTTCAAGACTTAACATTACCGACTATGCTTATCGGGTCGAAACCACATAAAATTAAGTTTAAATTTAGCCAAAAATTCCCGGGTCGTCACACTTGACGTATAGAACGAGCTATGTACTTTGTACACGTTAAAATTTTATCGTAATTGGAATATTATGACTACGTAATACTAATTGTTATTTATTAATGACAATTACTTGACTTATTAATTTCTTAATTACGCTTAGTAATTTACTAATGCACACTAGTTAGTCTTAATGGACTTTTTACCTTAATGGACTTAGACCCATCCTACTCTAGTTAATGGACTATTAAATTAGCCCAACATTAATAGATTTATGATCCATTAAGATGTAGGACAAAAACCCATTTAGATGAGCCAACATACTAGCATTTTTGTTAACCATTACTACACATATTGCATGGGATCCCAATAACAAGCATCACCTTTGTACCACCACCATGCAAAAAGCAAAAGTTGTCCCCCTTGTCCCCTCCCTAAACTGTAACAACCCTGATTTTTTCGTTACTTCTGTTAACCTTCCGTTAGTTTATTTAACGGCGATTATTTAACTTTTATATGTTTATGTGTAATAAATACATACTTGATCATCGGAGGGTTACAATAATTAATATGGGTTGTATTAATTCAAATAAATATTTCGGATAATGAAATATGATAAAAACGATACGATTTTGATAATAGCTTTTTGAGCAACGAAACGCTCAGGTTTATTTTAATAATTAATTTTATTAATTATTAACCTTTTAAAATATTTAATTTATTGGGTTTTTAATAAATTAAGCGATTGGTTGCGTTTAACGATCGGTTAGCGTTCTGGGCCTTCAGTACGACTAAACGGCACTTAAAACGGACCACGATTACACGAAATTGCAAAACGAGAACCCGGGAACCCCATAGAGGGCCCCATTCTGCCCACCCCCTCCCCTCCCCCCTTTATTTTGTTAAATGTTGGTTTAGTTGAGGGAGTTATGTGTATATATCTATTTTAGGGCTAAATATATATACTTGTGATAAAATTAAACTGCCTAATTATTCCCTAACCCTACCAGTCGACTGCCTCTCCCTCCCTGGCCTCTCTCTCACATCGATCACCATCACCATTATCATACCTTCAATTTTCAATTTTTGATAAAACCTTGAACACGAAAGTTGCAATTCTCGATCTCCTCTACGCGTTGATATAATTCTTTTAGCGATCTAAGGTATAATTGCATAAACCCTAATTCTTAAAATTTGATTTTCATGAGAGTTTCATAGTTATGTTGTCAATTACTCAAGTCTATACGCGTACGTGTTAATCGTTATCGTTATTTTGATTGTTTGATGCGCTAGGGTTTAAAAATGAATTTGCATTTGCTTGATCAGAAAAATTAAGTTTTTAAAATGTTAATTATTATGTTATAATCAGATTCCTTTCAAAAAACTATTGAGTTTAGGATTTGGATTCGCTTGATTTCATTTCCGTATGATTAAGTTATGTCGATTTGAATTATCGTTGTGTTTTTGTTGCTTGATCAGAAATATGGTATTGATAAACAACGAATTGGCATGTGAGACTTATACCACTGGAAAGATAATTTAAAAATACTCAATTTAAACTAGGATATCATGTCGTTTGCTTATGTATAGGCCGAGATATGCTTGAATTAGTGTAAAGGTAGTTTTATACAGCACTTGCATGAAAATAACCTTGTATGATAAAATGTGTTAACTTCTGTGATTAAAGCTTTACATAATTGAAAAGTAGACAAAAATTAATTCATCTTACATGTGGATATCATAGGCTAATTGTATCTAGATCTTCGGATAATCGCATGCGAATGTAACTAACTAAATGAGAATCGAATCTGTAACTTGCTCACGGTTTTGTACCATGTGGATTGTGTGAATTGTATGAACATGTATGATTATGGAAAATGAAACTTAACATGATATGTGAATTATTGTTAGTTTATTTCAATCTCTTAAACCTTATGCATTGGGCACAATAGAGCTATACTTTATGTGAATTCTGATTTGAGCTGAAAACTGAATGTTCAAATTGCGCGAATAAACTGTACAAATTGGCTAAACAAAAGTTGCTAGATTTTTGATATGTGTTACTTTGATTTGTCCTTGAACTATGGAACCTTGTATTGTATCAATTTCATGTTCCTAACTCCGGTTATAGCCAAAATGAAATCAGTGCGCGGTCAGAAACTGACTTGGCAAACCCCAAATGTATCTCTTCTGATTCCTGACTTTTAATTGTCGTATGAGTCCCTAGACAGACTTTTTGGAATCGATTTTAAGTATATTTATGATCTGGAGTTTGTCATACTTACTTGAATTTTTTACTATGAGATAATGTGCTAAGTATGCTACGTGTTCATAAACTTTGTGCATGACGATAAACTGAAATTGTGAAAATGATCATTCATGACCTAAAACGTATTATTTGACTTAGGTTTGACATGTTGACCAATATTTGACATGAACCTACTGATGTTGACTTTAGTTGACTACTTTAACCAAGTTTGACTTTCGGTTTGACTTCGGTTGACTTTGTTTGACTTGCATGATATAGTTGACTTTTACTTTGAAACGCGTCGAGTCGAGCAATAAGACAACGTACACTATGAAACCACACTTATATAAGATACATATATTGACGAACCTACATACGTATACTTAGGTTGCATTACTCAGCTATCAACCGTACAAGTTAATTGTCCACTTTTCAATCCGAGCTTTATTCAAAGGTGAGTCTACAGTCCAGCTTTTTACATGTTTTCAGGGATGAGAATACACGCTGTTATACATACATTATCAAATGCTTTTGTATTGACATGAGAACTATATATGCATATTGAGTTTGTTCAAAAATCCTCTAGCTTGAATACTTTTAATACCATCGGTGTAAGCACAATTTAGATGGACGGATCCGTTAGGTTGACAACCTCACCCGCTATAAAAGCTGTGGTGCATTTACTTTGAACATTAAATACATTTGAACAAGTGTATAACATTTTAGGAGGTAAAGGCGGGTATAGTGGCTTCTATACTCGGGTCATTGCTAGTATTCAGGTGCTCATATTATACAAACGTTAAAATCTCGTGGTCAAGGAAACTAAACTATTTTTTTGATAACCGTTTTTCAGATACTATGATACATTACTTGAAACTGTGGTTTACAAATATTTAAAACTAGACATGGTAATGTCTACAAGTATATGAAACGAAACTATTTTGGTGTCACACATTTAGAACTTGATATCACTGATTACGAACAGTTAACACTTGACATTGCTGTATGCAAACTTTTGATATAAAACTTTGGTGGTCTTCCACTATTAAACGTTTTTCGAAAATATATTATTTTTTTAAACATACTGTATTGTTTAACTAAAACCTGTAGATTCACTCAACATTATTGTTGATTCGTTTTGCGTGATTTATTCTCAGGTATTAATTGCTTCCTCTGTAAAATATTGCTGTTACGTAGAAGTCAAGCCAAGCACTGGGACCAGAGTTAACGTTCCGTTAAAGGGATTTTTGACGGGGTGTTATATTTGGTATCAGAGCTGTGGCTATAGGGAACTAGGATACATTAGTGTGTCTAACCGTAGGGCGCATTAGTGAAGTCTAGTCTATAGCCGTGTGTCTTGGACGACTTTTATACACCATACCTGCACTATTTGCTTCACAATGCTACATGTAGGGCTACACATTACACCACATACATATACGCCTTATACCATGCAACATGGACTTGGACTAAATATACTATATCACGAAATACATACGTACAACCGAAGCCATATTTAACTATATTAAGTTGACTACGCCATCTTGAACTTATGGAGTGATGTCGAATGGAAATGTGAGATAGCGTATTGTAATGACCGGGATTACATTACGGTAACTCATATAGAAGTTCCGACATCGCGAAATAAGGAATTGGGGCCAAGTCAAGTAGGTCACCTGGATAGACAAAGTTTAGAACACAAACCGTATAACCCCGAATGTGAGAAGAAACTTACCATGTGCAAATTAATTGTTAATATAACTTGTAAGTAACTTGTGATCTTGACCCAACTCATCACTGCTCGACACTGTCTGTCACCACCAATCACTACATGTCACTACTAAGACACTACTTGAACACACTCGTCATCTCATACCACTACTCAGTACTGTTTATCACTGATAACTACTACTCAACTCCGCCTCTCACTGCTAGTCACGACTGATCACTGCTTCTCACTGCTTGTCATTACTAAATACTACTTACTACTACTCCTTGCTACTACTCAATACTACTCATTACAGCTTACCACTACTAAGTAATACTCGACACTACCAACACCTCCGCGTTTTACTACTCACTAATGTGCATCACAACTCATTTCTGATACGTCTTTAGAGGAGGAATTCCTGATAACCGCCCGCACAATATGTAGTAGATATTGTACACTCGATTACCAACTTACCTATCATTCAGCCATCTGCCATCCCTGATTTTGTTTTCCAACACGAGCCTATCGACTGAAGACCATTATGCCTTATTGGGTGCATTAGAGTACATGTGCATATACTTATGATGTGAGCATGCTATCTAACAACTTATACGTCACTACTATCATCACTGCTTATCATAATCCATCGCTACTTATCGCTAACGCTACCACTCATTGCTACTAGTAATACTACCCATTACCATATCCCTCATCATTTTGTTCCAACATACTATTCTTAAGCGACAATCATTTTCATTATACCCACAAACATTACCAACCAACTTTGAACACATCGACACGAACTACACTTCATCTGTTCCTGCGAGACACACCCGTCTGGGAGTTTGTACCAACCCTTTTTGATTAAATATCAGATTTTGTTTGAGGTGCCAATACATCTTGTTCATTTTTGTTTTCCATGAAAATTATCATGTTCTCGCTCATCAACCGTAATGTTTATATATGCTGTCAACACTGGTGCTGAGAGAAGCTTTAATGCTAGAGAAATTGGTCACGACATTTATAAACCTGTACCTTCCTTAGACAACGTGTACTCAATAAAACTACTAAACTGGGAAGTTTTAACTTAGTGGTTGAAACAAACTGGTTATCTGACGATACAATCGAGGCAGCTATGACCAGAAGACTATTCGAATTTCTTTCATCGATGATAATAGTGTACGAAGAAGAGATCAGTACACCGTCATGTTACACTAATTACTCGAAGGTCCAGAAGTACAGGAGATGAGAATGTCTCGCAATTCTGGCACATGTGAGTAAAGATGAGCCGACATTTAAGAGACCCGAATATTTCCCAACTATTAGAGATTATCCTGAGGTTACACGTCCACCCCACCGTGAAGTCGAATTTCGAATTGATTTGGTGCCAGCAGCTGTAGTGACCCGAACTTTTCCATGTTTATATATATTAATTGAGATTGATATTTACATGATTAAATGTTTCTAACATGTTAAGCAATCAAACTTGTTAAGACTTGATTAATTGAAATATGTTTCATATAGACAATTGACCACCCAAGTTGACCGGTGATTCACGAACGTTAAAACTTGTAAAAACTATATGATGACATATATATGGATATATATATAGTTAACATGATACTATGATAAGTAAACGTATCATTAAGTATATTAATAATGAACTACATATGTAAAAACAAGACTACTAACTTAATGATTTTTAAACGAGACATATATGTAACGATTATCGTTGTAAAGACATTTAATGTATATATATCATATTAAGAGATATTCATACATGATAATATCATGATAATATAATAATTTAAAATCTCATTTGATATTATAAACATTGGGTTAACAACATTTAACAAGATCGTTAACCTAAAGGTTTCAAAACAACACTTACATGTAACGACTAACGATGACTTAACGACTCAGTTAAAATGTATATACATGTAGTGTTTTAATATGTATTTATACACTTTTGAAAGACTTCAATAAACTTATCAAAATACTTTTACTTAACAAAAATGCTTACAATTACATCCTCGTTCAGTTTCATCAACAATTCTACTCGTATGCACCCGTATTCGTACTCGTACAATACACAGCTTTTAGATGTATGTACTATTGGTATATACACTCCAATGATCAGCTCTTAGCAGCCCATGTGAGTCACCTAACACATGTGGGAACCATCATTTGGCAACTAGCATGAAATATCTCATAAAATTACAAAAATATGAGTAATCATTCATGACTTATTTACATGAAAACAAAATTACATATCCTTTATATCTAATCCATACACCAACGACCAAAAACACCTACAAACACTTTCATTCTTCAATTTTCTTCATCTAATTGATCTCTCTCAAGTTCTATCTTCAAGTTCTAAGTGTTCTTCATAAATTCTACAAGTTCTAGTTACATAAAATCAAGAATACTTTCAAGTTTGCTAGCTCATTTCCAATCTTGTAAGGTGATCATCCAACCTCAAGAAATCTTTGTTTCTTACAGTAGGTTACCATTCTAATACAAGGTAATAATCATATTCAAACTTTGGTTCAATTTCTATAACTATAACAATCTTATTTCAAGTGATGATCATACTAGAACTTGTTTTCGTGTCATGATTCTGCTTCAAGAACTTCGAGCCATCCAAGGATCCGTTGAAGCTAGATCCATTTTTCTCTTTTCCAGTAGGTTTATCCAAGGAACTTAAGGTAGTAATGATGTTCATAACATCATTCGATTCATACATATAAAGCTATCTTATTCGAAGGTTTAAACTTGTAATCACTAGAACATAGTTTAGTTAATTCTAAACTTGTTCGCAAACAAAAGTTAATCCTTCTAACTTGACTTTTAAAATTAACTAAACACATGTTCTATATCTATATGATATGCTAACTTAATGATTTAAAACCTGGAAACACGAAAAACACCGTAAAACCGGATTTACGCCGTCGTAGTAACACCTCGGGCTGTTTTGGGTTAGTTAATTAAAAACTATGATAAACTTTGATTTAAAAGTTGTTATTCTGAGAAAATGATTTTTATTATGAACATGAAACTATATCCAAAAATTATGGTTAAACTCAAAGTGGAAGTATGTTTTCTAAAATGGTCATCTAGACGTCGTTCTTTCGACTGAAATGACTGCCTTTACAAAAACGACTTGTAACTTATTTTTCCGACAATAAACCTATACTTTTTCTGTTTAGATTCATAAAATAGAGTTCAATATGAAACATAGCAATTTGATTCACTCAAAACGGATTTAAAATGAAGAAGTTATGGGTAAAACAAGATTGGATAATTTTTCTCATTTTAGCTACGTGAAAATTGGTAATAAATCTATTCCAACCATAACTTAATCAACTTGTATTGTATATTATGTAATCTTGAGATACCATAGACACGTATACAATGTTTCGACCTATCATGTTGACACATCTATATATATTTCAGAACAACCATAGACACTCTATATGTGAATGTTGGAGTTAGCTATACAGGGTTGAGGTTGATTCCAAAATATATATAGTTTGAGTTGTGATCAATACTGGGATACGTATACACTGGGTCGTGGATTGATTCAAGATAATATTTATCGATTTATTTCTGTACATCTAACTGTGGACAACTAGTTGTAGGTTACTAACGAGGACAGCTGACTTAATAAACTTAAAACATCAAAATATATTAAAAGTGTTGTAAATATATTTTGAACATACTTTGATATATATGTATATATTGTTATAGGTTCGTGAATCAACCAGTGGCCAAGCCTTACTTCCCGACGAAGTAAAAATCTGTAAAAGTGAGTTATAGTCCCACTATTAAAATCTAATATTTTTGGGATGAGAATACATGCAGGTTTTATAAATGATTTACAAAATAGACACAAGTACGTAAAACTACATTCTATGGTTGAATTATCGAAATCGAATATGCCCCTTTTTATTAAGTCTGGTAATCTAAGAATTAGGGAACAGACTCCCTAATTGACGCGAATCCTAAAGATAGATCTATTGGGTCTAACAAACCCCATCCAAAGTACCGGATGCTTTAGTACTTCGAAATTTATATCATATCCGAAGGGTGTCCCGGAATGATGGGGATATTCTTATATATGCATCTTGTTAATGTCGGTTACCAGGTGTTCACCATATGAATGATTTTTTATCTCTATGTATGGGATGTGTATTGAAATATGAAATCTTGTGGTCTATTATTATGATTTGATATATATAGGTTAAACCTATAACTCACCAACATTTTTGTTGACGTTTTAAGCATGTTTATTCTCAGGTGATTATTAAGAGCTTCCGCTGTCGCATACTTAAATAAGGATGAGATTTGGAGTCCATGCTTGTATGATATTGTGTAAAAACTGCATTCAAGAAACTTATTTTGTTGTAACATATTTGTATTGTAAACCATTATGTAATGGTCGTGTGTAAACAGGATATTTTAGATTATCATTATTTGATAATCTACGTAAAGCTTTTTAAACCTTTATTGATGAAATAAAGGTTATGGTTTGTTTTAAAATGAATGCAGTCTTTGAAAAACGTCTCATATAGAGGTCAAAACCTCGCAACGAAATCAATTAATATGGAACGTTTTTAATCAATAAGAACGGGACATTTCAGTTGGTATCAGAGCGTTGGTCTTAGAGAACTAGAATTTGCATTAGTGTGTCTTATCGAGTTTGTTAGGATGCATTAGTGAGTCTGGACTTCGACCGTGTTTACTTGAAAAATGATTGCTTAACAAATTTTGTTGGAAACTATATATTTTTAACATGTGAATATTATGTGATATATTAATCTCTTAACGCGTTTGATATTATGTGATAGATGTCTACCTCTAGAACAAGTCCCATTGACTCACCTAATAATAATGAAGAGTCAAATGTAAATTGGAATGATTCGTGGACTGATTCACAAGTTCCCGAAGAGGAACCGGAAGAAGAGTCGGAACCGGAAGAAGAATCGGAACCTGAAGAAGAATCGGAACCGGATGAAGAAATAGAACCGGTGGGGGAAATAATAAAACGGTTAAGTAAAAGAAAATCCTCAACCAACCGACCAAGGTTAATTATGGTCAATGGTGTTTCCGCCAAGGAAGCAAAATATTGGGAGGATTACCAATTCTCCGATGAATCGGATTTCGACGAGAATTCCGATGATGTTATAGAAATTACCCCAACTGAATTTAAAAAGGCAAAAGAAAATAATAAGGGAAAGGGCATAAAAATAGAGAAATCTAATTCCAACCCCGATGAACTTTATATGTATCGTCAACCCCCGAAGTCCTTAAGTTGTAACAATGACCCGGGAACCTCTAAACCACCAGGTTTTTCTAAACCAATGTGGAAAACAAAGGCTCGTATTAGGGAAACATCATATATCCCTAGAAACTTGGCAAAACGAACCAAAACAGAAGAAGAAGAAACAAGCGAGTCGGAATAAGATAGTTGTATTCGTGTGGTGTAATATATGTAATATAGTGTGCTTATGCTTTATGATATATGTAAAAATTGCTTGTATTAATAAGTATTTTTTTTATGAATCTAACTCTTGTCTATTTTACAGTATAAAAACACAAAATGGATAGACAACCCAATATTTTAAGAGACCTACCTGGAGACATGATTGATGAAATCTTGTCTAGAGTCGGTTAGAATTCTTCGGCACAACTATTTAAGGCGAGATCAGTTTGTAAGACATTCGAAGAACGTTCCAAGAATGCCTTGGTTTATAAAAGGCTTTCATTCGAAAGATGGGGGATATCACATTGGGAAATCCATAAGTTACGATGTGTTTACTTTGACGCATATATTGCGGGGAACCCAAATGCTATTTTACGCAATGGGTTAAGAAATTATTTTGACTCAATATATCCGAATATTGGACTTCGTGATTTAGAAAAAGCGGCTAACATGCAACATAAAGAAGCATGTTATGCTTACGGATTAGTAATGTTCGCTTCATACCAAAGTGAGAACAAGAACATCGGGCTACAACTATTAAACAAAACGTTCCCACAAGTGACGGAGTCAGTAATTGGGGTAAGAAATGAGGTTTTTAGATTGTTACGGGACTGTTGGACATTACGTAACCCTCGTACCTTTGACGACGTTACAACACGCTGTCTTATCAACGGCCATAACGGTTATGTTCCACAAGACCATCCTGAAGTAATCCTAGTAAAACCATAATGCATGACTTGTTTCTGGACGTATGAATTACGTGTCTTTATTGCCTTTGCTGAACGACTTGTGTACTAGCTAGAATTATCTTCACAACCATCTTGTATCAAATTTATTGTGTGCTATATTTCATGCTATATGTAAAATAAGCGGTATTGTAAGTTTGTAAAATATTGTGTAAAAGTTTGAACGCGAAATATTATTATAATCAGTTTTTCATATAGAATTGTAGTAGTTGAATTGTATATTAGCTACTAAGTATGAACTTAACGGGTAGGTACTACCCGAATTTAAACTTATAAAACGCTAATATGAAGAAAAAGCTTTTATAAATGAGTTCATATTATGCTACGAAATACTATTAACTACTCTTAATATTCTGTATGATTAACTTGTTCCATTTGACTATTTTGAAGGAAATGGCACCGACTACTCGACACGCCGTGAATATGAATGAAGAGGAATTCCGTACTTTTCTAGCTTCAAACATAGCCGTAGTACAGGCTGCGCTACATACCAACAATAACCTTGGATCTAGCAGTACAGGAAATCGTGTAGGATGCACCTACAAAGAATTCACTGCCTGCAAACCTTTGGAATTTGATGGAACCGAAGGACCGATCGGATTGAAACGGTGGACCGAGAAGGTCGAATCGGTGTTTGCTATAAGCAAGTGTACTAAAGAGGACAAAGTGAAGTACGCTACACATACCTTCACAGGTTCTGCATTAACATGGTGGAATACCTATCTAGAGCAAGTGGGACAAGACGATGCGTACGCACTACCGTGGTCAGCATTCAAGCACTTGATGAACGAGAAGTACCGTCCCAGAACCGAGGTCAATATGCTCAAGACAGAACTTAGACGGTTATGAACCCAAGGATTTGATATTACCACGTACGAAAGACGATTCACAGAATTGTGCCTATTGTGTCCGGGAGCATTCGAAGATGAGGAAGAGAAGATCGACGCGTTTGTGAAAGGATTACCGGAAAGAATCCAAGAAGATATAAGTTCACACGAGCCCGCCTCCATACAACAGGCATGTAGAATGGCTCACAGACTAGTGAACCAGATTGAAGAAAGAATTAAAGAACAGACTTCTGAAGAGGCCAATGTGAAGCAAGTCAAAAGAAAGTGGGAGGAAAACGGTGATAAGATTCACCAATACAACAACAACAGCAACTACAACAATAATCGCAACAATTATCCCAACAATCGCAACATCAATCGCAACTACAACAAACGGCCCAACAACAACAACAACAACAAAAACAACAACAGCAACTACAACAATCATCCCAACAACAATAATAACCGCAACAACAACAACAATCAGAAGTAGCTATGCCAAAGGTGTGAAAAGTATCACTCGGGGTTCTGCACCAAATTTTGCAACAAGTGTAAAAGAAATGGTCATAGCGCTGCGAAGTGTGAGGTCTATGGACCAGGGGTTAATAGAACGAAAGGAACAAATGGTGTCGGAACGAGTAATGGCGGAGCAAGTAGTGTCGGAGCAAGTTATGCCAATGTAGTTTGTTATAAATGTGGAAAACCGGGCCACATTATTAGAAATTGCCCGAACCAGGAGAACACGAATGAACAAGGCTGCGGAAGAGTTTTCAATATTAATGCGGCAGAGGCACAGGAAGACCCGGAGCTTGTTACGGGTACGTTTCTTATTGACAATAAATCTGCTTACGTTTTATTTGATTCGGGTGCGGATAGAAGCTATATGAGTAGAGATTTTTGTGCTAAATTAAGTTGTCCATTGACACCTTTGGATAGTAAATTTTTACTCGAATTAGCAAATGGTAAATTAATTTCAGTAGATAATATATGTCGGAATCGAGAAATTAAACTGGTTAGCGAAACATTTAAGATTGATTTGATACCAGTAGAGTTAGGGAGTTTTGATGTGATAATCAGTATGGACTGGTTGAAAGAAGTGAAAGCAGAGATCGTTTGTTACAAAAATGCAATTCGCATTATACGAGAAAAAGGAAAACCCTTAATGGTGTACGGAGAAAAGGGCAACACGAAGCTACATCTTATTAGTAATTTGAAGGCACAAAAACTAATAAGAAAAGGTTGCTATGCTGTTCTAGCACACGTCGAGAAAGTACAAACTGAAGAAAAGAGCATCAATGATGTTCCCTTCGCAAAAGAATTTCCCGATGTATTTCCGAAAGAATTACCGGGATTACCCCCACATCGATCCGTTGAATTTCAAATAGATCTTGTACCAGGAGCTGCACCAATAGCTCGTGCTCCTTACAGACTCGCACCCAGCGAGATGAAAGAACTGCAAAGCCAATTACAAGAACTTTTAGAGCGTGGTTTCATTCGACCAAGCACATCACCGTGGGGAGCTCCTGTTTTGTTTGTCAAGAAGAAAGATGGTACATTCAGGTTGTGTATCGACTACCGAGAGTTGAACAAACTTACCATCAAGAACCGCTACCCACTACCGAGAATCGACGACTTATTTGATCAACTACAAGGCTCGTCTGTTTATTCAAAGATTGACTTACGTTCCGGGTATCATCAAATGCGGGTGAAAGAAGATGATATTCCAAAGACTGCTTTCAGAACACGTTACGGTCATTACGAGTTTATGGTCATGCCGTTTGGTTTAACTAATGCACCAGCTGTGTTCATGGACCTTATGAACCGAGTGTGTGGACCATACCTTGACAAGTTTGTCATTGTTTTCATTGATGACATACTTATTTACTCAAAGAATGACCAAGAACACGGTGAACATTTGAGAAAGGTGTTAGAAGTATTGAGGAAGGAAGAATTGTACGCTAAATTTTCAAAGTGTGCATTTTGGTTGGAAGAAGTTCAATTCCTCGGTCACATAGTGAACAAAAAAGGTATTAAGGTGGATCCGGCAAAGATAGAAACTGTTGAAAAGTGGGAAACCCCAAAAACTCCGAAACACATACGCCAGTTTTTAGGACTAGCTGGTTACTACAGAAGGTTCATCCAAGACTTTTCCAGAATAGCAAAACCCTTGACTGCATTAACGCATAAAGGGAAGAAATTTGAATGGAATGATGAACAAGAGAAAGCGTTTCAGTTATTGAAGAAAAAGCTAACTACGGCACCTATATTGTCATTGCCTGAAGGGAATGATGATTTTGTGATTTATTGTGACGCATCAAAGCAAGGTCTCGGTTGTGTATTAATGCAACGAATGAAGGTGATTGCTTATGCGTCTAGACAATTAAAGATTCACGAACAAAATTATACGACGCATGATTTGGAATTAGGCGCGGTTGTTTTTGCATTAAAGACTTGGAGGCACTACTTATATGGGGTCAAAAGTATTATATATACTGACCACAAAAGTCTTCAACACATATTTAATCAGAAACAACTGAATATGAGGCAGCGTAGGTGGATTGAATTATTGAATGATTACGACTTTGAGATTCGTTACCACCCGGGAAAGGCAAATGTGGTAGCCGATGCCTTGAGCAGGAAGGACAGAGAACCCATTCGAGTAAAATCTATGAATATAATGATTCATAATAACCTTACTACTCAAATAAAGGAGGCGCAACAAGGAGTTTTAAAAGAGGGAAATTTAAAGGATGAAATACCCAAAGGATCGGAGAAGCATCTTAATATTCGGGAAGACGGAACCCGGTATAGGGCTGAAAGGATTTGGGTACCAAAATTTGGAGATATGAGAGAAATGGTACTTAGAGAAGCTCATAAAACCAGATACTCAATACATCATGGAACGGGGAAGATGTACAAGGATCTCAAGAAACATTTTTGGTGGCCGGGTATGAAAGCCGATGTTGCTAAATACGTAGGAGAATGTTTGACGTGTTCTAAGGTCAAAGCTGAGCATCAGAAACCATCAGGTCTACTTCAACAACCCGAAATCCCGGAATAGAAATGGGAAAACATTACCATGGATTTCATCACTAAATTGCCAAGGACTGCAAGTGGTTTTGATACTATTTGGGTAATAGTTGATCGTCTCACCAAATCAGCACACTTCCTGCCAATAAGAGAAGATGACAAGATGGAGAAGTTAGCATGACTGTATTTGAAGGAAGTCGTCTCCAGACATGGAATACCAATCTCTATTATCTCTGATAGGGATGGCAGATTTATTTCAAGATTCTGGCAGACATTACAGCAAGCATTAGGAACTCGTCTAGACATGAGTACTGCCTATCATCCACAAACTGATGGGCAGAGCGAAAGGACGATACAAACGCTTGAAGACATGCTACGAGCATGTGTTATTGAGTTCGGAAACAGTTGGGATCGACATCTACCGTTAGCAGAATTTTCCTACAACAACAGCTACCATTCAAGCATTGAGATGGCGCCGTTTGAAGCACTTTATGGTAGAAGGTGCAGGTCTCCGATTTGTTGGAGTGAAGTGGGGGATAGACAGATTACGGGTCCGGAGATTATACAAGAAACTATCGAGAAGATCATCCAGATTCAACAACGGTTGAAAACCGCTCAAAGTCGACAAAAGAGCTACGCTGACATTAAAAGAAAAGATATAGAATTTGAAATTGGAGAGATGGTCATGCTTAAAGTTGCACCTTGGAAAGGCGTTGTTCGATTTGGTAAACGAGGGAAATTAAATCCAAGGTATATTGGACCATTCAAGATTATTGATCGTGTCGGACCAGTAGCTTACCGACTTGAGTTACCTCAACAACTCGCGGCTGTACATAACACTTTTCACGTCTCGAATTTGAAGAAATGTTTTGCTAAAGAAGATCTCACTATTCCGTTAGATGAAATCCAAATCAACGGAAAACTCCAATTCATCGAAGAACCCGTCGAAATAATGGATCGTGAGGTTAAAAGACTTAAGCAAAACAAGATACCAATTGTTAAGGTTCGATGGAATGCTCGTAGAGGACCCGAGTTCACCTGGGAGTGTGAAGATCAGATGAAGAAGAAATACCCGCATCTATTTCCAGAAGATTCGTCAACACCTTCAACAGCTTAAAATTTCAGGACGAAATTTATTTAACGGGTAGGTACTGTAGTGACCCTAACTTTTCCATGTTTATATATATTAATTGAGATTGATATTTACATGACTAAATGTTTCCAACATGTTAAGCAATCAAACTTTTTAAGACTTGATTAATTGAAATATGTTTCATATAGACAATTGACCACCCAAGTTGACCGGTGATTCACGAACGTTAAAACTTGTAAAAACTATATGATGACATATATATGGATATATATATATATAGTTAACATGATACTATGATAAGTAAACATATCATTAAGTATATTAACAATGAACTACATATGTAAAAACAAGACTACTAACTTAATGATTTTTAAACGAGACATATATGTAACGGTTATCGTTGTAAAGACATTTAATGTATATATATCATATTAAGAGATATTCATACATGATAATATCATGATAATATAATAATTTAAAATCTCATTTGATATTATAAACATTGGGTTAACAACATTTAACAAGATCGTTAACCTAAAGGTTTCAAAACAACACTTACATGTAACGACTAACGATGACTTAACGACTCAGTTAAAATGTATATACATGTAGTGTTTTAATATATATTTATACACTTTTGAAAGACTTCAATACACTTATCAAAATCCTTCTACTTAACAAAAATGCTTACAATTACATCCTCGTTCAGTTTCATCAACAATTCTACTCGTATGCACCCGTATTCGTACTTGTACAATACATAGCTTTTAGATGTATGTACTATTGGTATATACACTCCAATTATCAGCTCTTAGCAGCCCATGTGAGTCACCTAATATATGTGGGAACCATCATTTGGCAACTAGCATGAAATATCTCATAAAATTACAAAAATATGAGTAATCATTCATGACTTATTTACATGAAAATAAAATTACATATCCTTTATATCTAATCCATACACCAACGACCAAAAACACCTACAAACACTTTCATTCTTCAATTTTCTTCATCTAATTGATCTCTCTCAAGTTCTATCTTCAATTTCTAAGTGTTCTTCATAAATTCTACAAGTTCTAGTTACATAAAATCAAGAATACTTTCAAGTTTGCTAGCTCACTTCCAATCTTGTAAGGTGATCATCCAACCTCAAGAAATCTTTGTTTCTTACAGTAGGTTATCATTCTAATACAAGGTAATAATCATATTCAAACTTTGGTTCAATTTTTATAACTATAACAATCTTATTTCAAGTGATGATCTTACTTGAACTTGTTTTTGTGTCATGATTCTGCTTCAAGAACTTCGACCCATCCAAGGATCCGTTGAAGCTAGATCCATTTTTTTTCTTTTCCAGTAGGTTTATCCAAGGAACTTAAGGTAGTAATGATGTTCATAACATCATTTGATTCATACATATAAAGCTATCTTATTCGAAGGTTTAAACTTGTAATCACTAGAACATAGTTTAGTTAATTCTAAACTTGTTTGCAAACAAAAGTTAATCCTTCTAACTTGACTTTTAAAATCAACTAAACACATGTTCTATATCTATATGATATGCTAACTTAATGATTTAAAACCTGGAAACACGAAAAACACCGTAAAACCGGATTTACGCCGTCGTAGTAACACCGCAGGCTGTTTTGGGTTAGTTAATTAAAAACTATGATAAACTTTGATTTAAAAGTTGTTATTCTGAGAAAATGATTTTTATTATGAACATGAAACTATATCAAAAAATTATGGTTAAACTCAAAGTGGAAGTATGTTTTCTAAAATGGTCATCTAGACGTCGTTCTTTCGACTGAAATGACTACCTTTATAAAAATGACTTGTAACTTATTTTTCTGACTATAAACCTATACTTTTTCTGTTTAGATTCATAAAATAGAGTTCAATATGAAACCATAGCAATTTGATTCACTCAAAACGGATTTAAAATGAAGAAGTTATGGGTAAAACAAGATTGGATAATTTTTCTCATTTTAGCTACGTGAAAATTGGTAACAAATCTATTCCAACCATAACTTAATCAACTTGTATTGTATATTATGTAATCTTGAGATACCATAGACACGTATACAATGTTTCGCCCTGTCATGTCGACACATCTATATATATTTCGGAACAACCATAGACACTCTATATGTGAATGTTAGAGTTAGCTATACAGGGTTGAGGTTGATTCCAAAATATATATAGTTTGAGTTGTGATCAATACTGAGATACGTATACACTGGGTCGTGGATTGATTCAAGATAATATTTATCGATTTATTTCTGTACATCTAACTGTGGACAACTAGTTGTAGGTTACTAACGAGGACAGCTGACTTAATAAACTTAAAACATCAAAATATATTAAAAGTGTTGTAAATATATTTTGAACATACTTTGATATATATGTATATATTGTTATAGGTTCGTGAATCAACCAGTGGCCAAGCCTTACTTCCCGACGAAGTAAAAATCTGTGAAAGTGAGTTATAGTCCCACTATTAAAATCTAATATTTTTGGGATGAGAATACATGCAGGTTTTATAAATGATTTACAAAATAGACACAAGTACGTAAAACTACATTCTATGGTTGAATTATCGAAATCGAATATGCCCCTTTTTATTAAGTCTGGTAATCTAAGAATTAGGGAACAGACTCCCTAATTGACGCGAATCCTAAAGATAGATCTATTGGGTCTAACAAACCCCATCCAAAGTACCGGATGTTTTAGTACTTCAAAATTTATATCATATCCGAAGGGTGTCCCGGAATGATGGGGATATTCTTATATATGCATCTTGTTAATGTCGGTTACCAGGTGTTCACCATATGAATGATTTTTTATCTCTATGTATGGGATGTGTATTGAAATATGAAATCTTGTGGTCTATTATTATGATTTGATATATATAGGTTAAACCTATAACTCACCAACATTTTTGTTGACGTTTTAAGCATGTTTATTCTCAGGTGATTATTAAGAGCTTCCGCTGTCGCATACTTAAATAAGGACGAGATTTGGAGTCCATGCTTGTATGATATTGTGTAAAAACTGCATTCAAGAAACTTATTTTGTTGTAACATATTTGTATTGTAAACCATTATGTAATGGTCGTGTGTAAACAGGATATTTTAGATTATCATTATTTGATAATCTACGTAAAGCTTTTTAAACCTTTATTGATGAAATAAAGGTTATGGTTTGTTTTAAAATGAATGCAGTCTTTGAAAAACGTCTCATATAGAGGTCAAAACCTCGCAACGAAATCAATTAATATGGAACGTTTTTAATCAATAAGAACGGGACATTTCAGCAGCTGCACCCGTTACGCGTACAATATACGCATTTGCACCTTTAGAACTACAAGAGCTTCCCATAGTGAAGAACATGAGGGTTGTAATGCCCTAAATTGTGACATGTACTAGAAGGTGTGTCACATAACCACGAATTCCCAAATTGGAGCTCCAGTCTTGTTTGTTAAGAAGAAGGATGGGTCGATGAGATTGTGTATCGACTACAGAGAATTGAACAAGTTGTCAATCAAGAATCGGTATCCGCTACCGAGGTTTGATGACTCATTTGATCAACTATAGGGATCTAGTTGTCATTCGAAGATTGATTTGAGATTCAGGTATCACCAATTGAGATTCAAGGAAGCTGATGTCCCGAAGACGGCGTTTAGAACACGTTATGGACATTATGAGTTTACAGTGATGCCGTTTGGTTTGACGAACGCACCAGTAGTGTTCATGGATCTCATGAACCATGTGTGTAAGCCATACCTAGAAAAATTCGTCATTGTGTTATTGATGATATATTGGTGTACTCCAAGAACAAGGAAGAGCACGAACATCATCTACGTTCGATATTGGCCATGCTTAGAAAAGGGCAGTTGTATGCAAAGTTCTCTAAGTGTGACTTTTGGTTACGAGAGGTAAAATTTCTTGGCCCTGTTGTAGGGGCCAATGGAATGCAGGTTGACCCAACAAAGATTGAATCGGTTAAGAATTGGGAGACTCCAAAGATGCCAATGCAGATTCGGCAATTTTTGGGTCTGGATGGTTACTACAGGAGATTCATTGAAGGATTCTCTAAGATCGCCCAACCATTAACTGCGTTGACTCATAAGGGCAAGAAGTTTGAGTGGCCAGATTCGCAAGAGACTGCATTGCAGTTGTTGAAGGAGAAGTTAACAACTGCACCAGTATTGTCTCTACCCGAGGGAAGTGAATATTTTGTTGTTTATTGTGATGTCTCACGTCAAGGAATGGGTTGCGTGCTTATGCAACGAAACAAGGTTATTGCGTATGGATTGCGTCAGTTAAAGAATCACGAGCAGAACTACACTACGCACGAACTTGAGTTAGGAGCTGTTGTCTTTGCACTTAAAATGTGGAGACACTACCTGTTTGGAACCAAGTTCACTATCTTCACTTACTATAAGAGGTTGCAGCACATATTCGATCAGAAACAGCTCAACATGAGACAACGACGTTGGATGGAACTACTTAACGATTATAACTGCGAACTTCAATACCATCCGGGCAAGGCGAATGTTGTGGCGGATGCCTTGAGCAGAAAGGAGCGAGAGAAACCTCTTAGGGTTAAAGTGCTTAACATAGTTGTCCGTACAAATGTCACATCACAAATCCGCGAAGCACAACAAGAAGCCATGAAACATGAAAATGTCGATGTTGAATTTCTCAGATGTAGTGACCCGAACTTTTCCATGTTTATATATATTAAATGAAATTGATATTTACATGATTAAGTGTTTCCAACATGTTAAGCAATCAAACTTGTTAAAACTTGATTAATTGAAATAGGTTTCATATAGACAATTTACCACCCAAGTTGACCGGTGATTCACGAACATTAAAACTTGAAAAAAACTATATGATGACATATATATGGATATATATATATATATAGTTAACATGATATTATGATAAGTAAACATATCATTAAGTATATTAACAATGAACTACATATGTAAAAACAAGACTACTAACTTAATGATTTTGAAACGAGACATATATGTAACGATTATCGTTGTAACGACATTTTATGTATATATATATCATATTAAGATATATTAATACATCATGATATCATGATAATGTAATAATTTAACATCTCATTTGATTTAATAAACAATGGGTTAACAACATTTAACAAGATCGTTAACCTAAAGGTTTCAAAACAACACTTACATGTAACGACTAACGATGACTTAACGACTCAGTTAAAATGTATATACATGTAGTGTTTTAATATGTATTCATACACTTTTGAAAGACTTCAAGACACTTATCAAAATACTTCTACTTAACAAAAATGCTTACAATTACATCCTCGTTCGGTTTCATCAACAATTCTACTCGTATGCACCTGTATTCGTACTCGTACAATACACAGCTTTTAGATGTATGTACTATTAGTATATACACTCCAATGATCAGCTCTTAGCAGTCCATATGAGTCACCTAACACATATGGGAACCATCATTTGGCAACTAGCATGAAATATCTCATAAAATTACAAAAATATGAGTAATCATTCATGACTTATTTACATGAAAACAAAATTACATATCCTTTATATCTAATCCATATACCAACGACCAAAAACACCTACAAACACTTTCATTCTTCAATTTTCTTCATCTAATTGATCTCTCTCAAGTTCCATCTTCAAGTTCTAAGTGTTCTTCATAATTTCTACAAGTTCTAGTTTCATAAAATCAAGAATACTTCCAAGTTTACTAGCTCACTTCCAATCTTGTAAAGTGATCATCCAACCTCAAGAAATCCATGTTTTTTTATAGTAAGATATCATTCTAAATCAAGGTAATACTCATATACAAACTTTGATTCAATTCCTATAACTATAACTATCTTAATTCGAGTGATAATCTTACTTGAACTTGTTTTCGTGTCATGATTCTACTTCAAGAACTTTCAATCCATCCAAGATCCTTTGAAGCTAGATCATTTCTTGTCACTTCCAGTAGGTTTACCTACTAAACTTGAGGTAGTAATGATGTTCATAACATCATTCGATTCATACATATAAAACTATCTTATTCGAAGATTTGAACATGTAATCACTAGAACATAGTTTAGTTAATTCTAAACTTATTCGCAAACAAAAGTTAATCCTTCTAACTTGACTTTTAAAATCAACTAAACACATGTTCTATATCTATATGATATGCTAACTTAATGATTTAAAACCTGGAAACACGAAAAACACCGTAAAACCGGATTTACGCCGTCGCAGTAACATGGTTAAACTCAAAGTGGAAAATGATTAAACTTTGATTTAAAAGTTTTTCTTCTGGAAAAATGATTTTTCTTATGAACATGAAACTATATCCAAAAATCATGGTTAAACTCAAAGTGGAAGTATGTTTTTCAAAATGGTCATCAAGACGTCGTTATTTCGACTAAAATGACTACCTCTTACAAAAATGACTTGTAACTTATATTTCTGACTATAAACCTATCCTTTTTCTGTTTAGATTCATAAAATAGAGTTCAATATGAAACCATAGCAATTTGATTCACTCAAAACGGATTTAAAACGAAGAAGTTATGGGTAAAACAAGATTGGATAATTTTTCTTGTTGTAGCTACGTGAAAATTGGTAACAAATCTATATTAATCATATCCTAGCTAAATTATATTATATTATACATGTATTCTAATATATTATGTAATCTTGGGTTACCATAGACACGTATGCAAATGTTTTAACATATCATATCGACCCATGTATATATATTATTTGGAACAACCATAGACACTCTATATGTAGTAATGTTGGAGTTAGCTATACAGGGTTGAGGTTGATTCCAAAAATATATATACTTTGAGTTGTGATCTAGCCTGAGATGTGTATATACTGGGTCGTGGATTGATTCAAGATAATATATATCAATTTTTTCTGTACATCTAACTTTGGACAACTAGTTGTAGGTTACTAACGAGGACAGCTGACTTAATAAACTTAAAACATCAAAATGTATTAATAGTGTTGTAAATATATTTTGAACATACTTTGATATATATGTACATATTTGTTATAGGTTCGTGAATCGACCAGTGGCCAAGTCTTACTTCCCGGCGAAGTAAAAATCTGTGAAAGTGAGTTATAGTCCCACTTTTAAAATCTAATATTTTGGGATGAGAATACATGCAGTTTTATAAATGCTTTACGAAATAGACACAAATAATTGAAACTACATTATATGGGTGAATGATCGAAGCTGAATATGCCCCTTTTGCTTGGTAACCTAAGAATTAGTAAACCGATCTACTAATTGACGCGAATCCTAAAGATAGATCTATTGGGCCTAACGAACCCCATCCAAAGTACCGGATGCTTTAGTACTTCGAATTCGTTTTTATCATGTCCGAAGGATTTCCCGAAATGATAGGGGATATTCTTATATGCATCTTGTTAATGTCGGTTACCAGGTGTTCACCATATGAATGAATTTTATCTCTATGTATGGGATGTATATTGAAATATGAAATCTTGTGGTCTATTATTATGATTTGATAATATATAGGTTAAACCTATAACTCACCAACATTTTTGTTGACGTTTTAAGCATGTTTATTCTCAGGTGATTATTAAGAGCTTCCGCTGTTGCGTACTAAAATAAGGACAAGATTTAGAGTCCATGCTTGTATGATATTATGTAAAAACTGCATTCAAGAAACTTATTTTTGATGTAATATATTCTTATTGTAAACCATTATGTAATGGTCGTGTGTAAACGGTATATTTTAGATTATCATTATTTGATAACCTACGTAATGCTTTTTAAACCTTTATTGATAAAATAAAGGTTATGGTTGTTTTAAAAATGAATGCAGTCTTTGAAAAACATCTCATATAGAGGTCAAAACCTCGCGACGAAATCAATTAATATGGAACGTTTATAATCAATATGAACGGGACATTTCAGTTGGTATCCGAGCGTTGGTCTTAGAGAACCAGAAAATTTTATTAGTGTGTCTTACCGAGTTTGTTAGGATGCATTAGTGAGTCTGGACTTCGACCGTGTTTTTCTTCAAAAACGATTGCTTAACATTTTTTTTATTGGAAACTATATATTATTAACATGTAAATATTATGTGATATATTAATCTCTTAACGTGTTTGATATTGTGTGATAGATGTCTACCTCTAGTACAAATCCCATTGATTCACCTAATAATAATGAAGAATCAAATATATTTTGGGAAGATTCACAAATTCCCGAAGAGGAACCGGAAGAGGAGGAACCGGATGAGGAGGAACCGGAAGAAGAGGAACCAGAAGAGGAGGAATCGGAAGAGGAGGAACCAGAAGAAGAAGAGGTTCCGGAGGAAGAAATATTGATACCTATAGTAATTCGATTAAATAAAAGAAAACCCTTAACCAACAGACCAAAGTTAATAATGGTCAATGGTGTTTCCGCCGAGGAAGCAAAATATTGGGAGGATTACCAATTTTCCGATGAACCGGATCCCGATGAGGATTCCAATGATGTTATAGAAATTACCTCGACCCAATTTAATAAAGCGAAAGAAAATAATAAGGGAAAATGTATAAAAATAGAGAAACCCGATTCTAACCCCGATGAACTTTATATGTATCGACAACATCCGCATTTCCTAAGATGTAACAATGACCCGGGAACCTCTAAGCCACCAGGTTTTTCTAAACTATTATGGAAAACGACGGCTCGTATTAGAGGAACATCATATATTCCTAGAAAATTAGGAAAACGAACTAAGTCCGAAGAAGAAGAAACCAGTGATTCAGATTAGAGGGTTGTAATCATGTTGTGTATTATATGTATTGTACTGTGCTTGTACTTTTATGTTCTATGTAAAAAATGTTTGTATTATTTGTTAATTATCTTTTACGAATCTAATCCTTGTCTATTTTACAGTATAAAAACAAAATGGACTTTAAGGGTAGACAACCGAATATTTTAAAAGACCTACCAGAGGATATGATTGAGGAAATCTTGTCTAGAGTCGGTCAGAATTCATCAGCACATTTAGTTATGGCGAAATTAACTTGTCAAACATTTGAAAGACTTTCCGGAAATGCCTTAGTTTATAAAAGGCTTTCCTTTGATAGGTGGGTTATATCACATTGGGGAGACCGTAAGTTACGCCGTGTTTTCTTTAAAGCATTAAATGCGGGGAACCCAAATGCAATTTTACGCTACGGGTTAAGAACCTATTTTGACTCAACATATCCTAACATAGGATTTCGTGAATTAGAAAGAGCTTCTAACATGCAACATAAAGAAGTATGTTATGCTTACGGGTTAGTGATGTTCGCTTCTTACCAAAGTGAGAAAAAGAACATCGGATTGCAACTTTTAAATAAAACCTTCCCACATGTGACGGATTCAGTAGTTGGGGTGAGAAACCAGGTTTTTAGATTATTACAGGGCTGTTGGACATTACGAAACCCTCGTCCTTTTGACGACATTACAACATGCTGCTTAGCCAATGGTCATAACGGTTATTTTCAACAAGACCAAGGATGGGAAGTCGTCTTAGTAAAACCAGAATGCATGACATGTTTTTGGACTTATGAATTACGTGTCTTTATTTCCTTTGCTGAACAACTTGCGTATTAACTAGATTTATCTTCAAAACTGTCCTGTATCATAGTGTACTATATTTCATGTTATATGTAATATAGCGAAGTTGTAAGTTTGAAGAATATTAGTATGTGATATATTATTATAATCAGTTTTTTCATATGGAATTGTAGTAGTTGAATTGTATATTAGCTACTAAGTATGAACTTAACGGGTAGGTAGTACCCGAATTTAAACTTATAAAATGCTAATATGAAGAAAAAGCTTTTATAAATGAGTTCATATTATGCTACAAAATACTATTGACTACTCTTGATATTCTGTATGATTAACTCGATTCAGTTGGCTATTTTGAAGGAAATGGCACTGACTACTCGACACACCATGAATATGAGCGAAGAGAAATTTCGTACCTTTCTTGCTGCAAACATAGCCGCAGTACAGGCTGCGCTACATACCAACAATAACTCTGAATCTAGCAATGCAGCTAACGGCGCAAGAAATCGTGTAGGATGCTCCTACAAAGAATTCACTGCCTGCAAACCTTTGGAATTTAATGGAACCGAAGGACCAATTGGATTGAAACGGTGGACCGAGAAAGTCGAATCGGTGTTTGCCATAAGTAAGTGTACTGAAGAGGAAAAAGTTAAGTACGCTACGCATACCTTCACAGGTACTGCGTTAACATGGTGGAACACCTATCTTGACCAGGTTGGACAAAATGCTGCTTACGCACTACCGTGGTCGGCATTCAAGCAATTGATGAACGAGCAGTACCGTCCTAGAAACGAAGTCAATAAACTCAAGGTAGAACTTGGAGAGTTACGAACACAAGGGTTCGACGTTACCACATATGAACGACGATTCACAGAGTTGTGCCTATTGTGTCCGGGAGCATTCGAAGATGAAGAAGAGAAGATCGACGCATTTGTAATAGGGTTACCAGTAAGGGTTCAAGAAGATGTGAGTTCACACGAGCCCGCTTCTATACAGAAGGCAAGTCAAATGGCTCATAAACTCATAAATCAGATTGAGGGAAGAATTAAAGAGCAGGCGATCGAAGAAGCCAACACGAAACAACTCAAGAGGAAGTAGGAGGAAAACGGTGACAAGGGTCACCAGTACAACAACATCAACAATTACAACCACAATCGCAATAACTATCCCAACAACCGCAACAACAATCGCAACAATAACCACAATCTTAACAATAACTACAACAAACAACCCAACAACAACAACAACTACAACAACCGTTTCAACAATAATAACAATCCCAACAACAACCTCAATAACAACAACGGCAACAAAAACCAAAAACAGCCATGTCATAGGTGTGAAGAAAATCATCAGGGGTTTTGCACGACATTTTGCAATAGGTGTAAAAGAAATGGTCATAGCGCGACAAAGTGTGAGGTCTACGGACCAAAGTTTAACAGAACTAAAGGAACAAATAATGTCAGAACAAGTAATGCCGAAACGAATAGTGTCGGAGCAAGTAATACCAACGCTGTTTGTTATAAATGTGGAAAATCGGGCCACATTATTAGAAATTGCCCGAATCAGGGGAATACTAATGGGCAGGGCCGTGGAAGAGTTTTCAATATTAATGCGACAGAAGCACAGGAAGACCCGGAGCTTGTTACGGGTACATTTCTTATTGACGATAAATCTGCTTATGTTTTATTTGATTCGGGTGCGGATAGAAGCTATATGAGTAGAGAATTTTGTGCTAAATTAAGTTGCCCATTGACGCCTTTGGATAGTAAATTTTTACTCGAATTAGTAAACGGTAAATTAATTTCAGCAGAAAATATATGTCGGGAAAGAGAAATTAAACTGGGGGGATGAAACGTTTAAAATTGATTTAATACCAGTCGAGTTAGGGAGTTTTGATGTAATAATTGGCATGGACTGGTTGAAAAAGGTGAGAGCAGAGGTCGTTTGTTACAAAAATGCGATTCACATTATGCGTGAAAAAGGAAAACCTTTAA
The DNA here is from genome assembly GCF_046630445.1 of Rutidosis leptorrhynchoides. Lineage (NCBI taxonomy): Eukaryota > Viridiplantae > Streptophyta > Magnoliopsida > Asterales > Asteraceae > Rutidosis > Rutidosis leptorrhynchoides. The sequence continues at coordinate 225,786,437 of NC_092336.1, forward strand.
TGGTGTACGGAGAAAAGAACAACGCGAAATTAAATCTTATTAGTAGTTTGAAGGCGCAAAAACTAATAAGAAAAGGTTGTTACATCATTCTAGCACACATCGAGGAAGTTAAACCTGAAGAAAAGAACATCAGTGATGTTCCCATCGCAAAAGAATTTCCCGATGTATTTTCGAAAGAATTACCGGGATTACCCCCACATCGATCCGTTGAATTTCAAATAGACCTTGTACTGGGAGCTGCACCAATAGCTCGTGCTCCATACAGACTCGCACCCAGTGAAATGAAGGAACTTCAGAGCCAATTACAAGAACTTTTAGAGCGTGGTTTCATTCGACCAAGCACATCACCGTGGGGAGCTCCTGTTTTGTTTGTCAAGAAGAAGGATGATACATTTAGGTTGTGTATCGACTACCGAGAGTTGAACAAACTTACCATCAAGAACCGCTACCTACTACCGAGAATCGGCGACTAATTTGATCAACTACAAGGCTCGTCGGTTTATTCGAAGATTGATTTACATTCTGGGTATCATCAAATGCGGGTGAAGGATGATGATATTCCAAAGACTGCTTTTAGGACGCATTACTGTCATTACGAGTTTATGGTTATGCCGTTTGGACTGACTAACGCACCAGTTGTGTTCATGGACCTCATGAACCGAGTTTGTGGGCCATATCTTGACAAGTTTGTCATTGTTTTCATCGATGACATACTTATTTACTCAAAGAATGATCAAGAGCACGAAGAACATTTGAGAAAAGTGCTAGAGTTGCTGAGAAAAGAAAAACTGTACGCTAAGTTTTCAAAGTGTGCATTTTGGTTGGAAGAAGTTCAATATCTCGGTCATATGGTGAACAAAGAAGGTATTCAGGTGGATCCAGCAAAGATTGAAACCGTTGAAAAGTGGGAAACCCCGAAAATTACGAAACACATACACCAATTTTTAGGGTTGACTGGTTATTACAGGAGATTCATCCAAGATTTTTCCAAAATAGCAAAACCCTTGACTGCATTAACGCATAAACGGAAGAAATTTGAATGGAAGGATGAACAAGAGAAAGCATTTCAATTGTTGAAGAAAAAGTTAACTACGGCACCTATATTGTCATTACCTGAAGGGAATGATGATTTTGTGATATATTGTGATGCCTCAAAGCAAGGTCTCAGTTGTGTATTAATGCAATGAACAAAGGTAATTGCTTATGCGTCTAGACAATTGAAGATTCACGAGCAAAATTATACGACGCATGATTTGGAATTAGGCGCGATTGTTTTTGTATTAAAGACTTGGAGGCACTACTTATATGGGGTCAAAAGTATTATATATACCGACCACAAAAGTCTTCAACACATATTTAATCAGAAACAACTGAACATGAGGCAGCGTAGGTGGATTGAATTGTTGAACGATTACGACTTTGAGATTCGTTACCACCCGGGGAAGGCAAATGTGGTAGCCGACGCCTTGAGCAGAAAGGACAGAGAACCCATTCGAGTAAAATCTATGAATATAATGATTCACAATAACCTTACTACTCAAATAAAGGAGGCGAAACAAGGAGTTTTAAAAGAGGGAAATTTAAAGAATGAAATACCCAAAGGATCGGAGAAGCATCTTAATATTAAGGAAGATGGAACCCGGTATAGGGCTGAAAGAATTTGGGTAGCAAAATTTGGAGATATGAGAGAAATGGTACTTAGAGAAGCTCATAAAACCAGATACTCAATACATCCTGGAACGGGAAAGATGTACAAGGATCTCAAGAAACATTTTTGGTGGCCAGGTATGAAAGCCGATGTTGCTAAATACGTAGTGGGAATGTTTAACGTGTTCTAAGGTCAAAGCGGAGCATCAGAAACCATCAGGTCTACTTCAACAACCCGAAATCCCGGAATGGAAATGGAAAAACATTACCATGGATTTCATCACTAAATTGCCAAGGAATGCAAGTGGTTTTGATACTATTTGGGTAATAGTTGATCGTCTCACCAAATCAGCTCACTTTCTGCCAATAAGAGAAGATAACAAGATGGAGAAGTTAGCACGACTGTATTTGAAGGAAGTCGTCTCCAGACATGGAATACCAATCTCTATTATCTCTGATAGGGATGGCAGATTTATTTCAAGATTCTGGTAGACATTACAGCAAGCATTAGGAACTCGTCTAGACATGAGTACTGCCTATCATCCACAAACTGATGGGCAGAGCGAAAGGACGATACAAACGCTTGAAGACATGCTACGAGCATGTGTTATTGATTTCGAAAACAGTTGGGATCGACATCTACTGTTAGCAGAATTTTCCTTCCTACAACAACAGCTACCATTCAAGCATTGAGATGGCGCCGTTTGAAGCACTTTATGGTAGAAAGTGCAGGTCTCCAATTTGTTGGAGTGAAGTGGGGGATAGACAGATTACGGGTCCGGAAATAATACAAGAAACTACCGAGAAGATCATCCAAATTCAACAACGGTTGAAAACCGCCAAAAGTCGACAAAAGAGCTACGCCGACATTAAAAGAAAAGATATACAATTTTAAATTGGAGAGATGGTCATGCTTAAGGTTGCACCTTGGAAAGGCGTTGTTCGATTTGGTAAACGAGGGAAATTAAATCCAAGGTATATTGGACCATTCAAGATTATTGATCGTGTCGGACCAGTAGCTTATCGACTTGAGTTACCTCAACAACTCGCGGCTGTACATAACACTTTCCACGTTTTGAATTTGAAGAAATGTTTTGCTAAAGAAGATCTCACTATTCCGTTAGACGAAATCCAAATCAACGAAAAACTTCAATTCATCGAAGAACCCGTCGAAATAATGGATCGTGAGGTTAAAAGACTTAAACAAAACAAGTTACCAATTGTTAAGGTTCGATGGAATGCTCGTAGAGGCCCCAAGTTCACCTGGGAACGAGAAGATCAGATGAATAAGAAATAACCGCACTTATTTCCAGAAGATACGTCAACACCTCCAACTGCTTAAAATTTCGGGACGATATTTATTTAACGGGTAGTTACTGTAGTGACCCGAACTTTTCCATGTTTATATATATTAAATGAAATTTATATTTACATGATTAAGTGTTTTCAACATGTTAAGCAATCAAACTTGTTAAGACTTGATTAATTAAAATAGGTTTCATATAGACAATTTACCACCCAAGTTGACCGGTGATTCACGAACGTTAAAACTTGTAAAAACTATATGATGACATATATATGGATATATATATAGTTAACATGATATTATGATAAGTAAACATATCATTAAGTGTATTAACAATGAACTACATATGTAAAAACAAGACTACTAACTTAATGATTTTGAAACGAGACATATATGTAACGATTATCGTTGTAACGACATTTTATGTATATATATCATATTAAGATATATTAATACATCATGATATCATGATAATGTAATAATTTAACATCTCATTTGATTTAATAAACAATGGGTTAACAACATTTAACAAGATCGTTAACCTAAAGGTTTCAAAACAACACTTACATGTAACGACTAACGATGACTTAACGACTCAGTTAAAATGTATATACATGTAGTGTTTTAATATGTATTCATACACTTTTGAAAGACTTCAAGACACTTATCAAAATACTTCTACTTAACAAAAATGCTTATAATTACATCCTCGTTCAGTTTCATCAACAATTCTACTCGTATGCACCCGTATTCGTACTCGTACAATACACAGCTTTTAGATGTATATACTATTGGTATATACACTCCAATGATCAGCTCTTAGCAGCCCATGTGAGTCACCTAACATATGTGGGAACCATCATTTGGCAACTAGCATGAAATATCTCATAAAATTACAAAAATATGAGTAATCATTCATGACTTATTTACATGAAAACAAAATTACATATCCTTTATATCTAATCCATATACCAACGACCAAAAACACCTACAAACACTTTCATTCTTCAATTTTATTTATCTAATTGATCTCTCTCAAGTTCTATCTTCAAGTTCTAATTGTTCTTCATAAATTCTACAAGTTCTAGTTTCATAAAATCAAGAATACTTCCAAATTTACTAGCTCACTTCCAATCTTGTAAAGTGATCATCCAACCTCAATAAATCCTTGTTGTTTACATTAATATATCATTCAAAATCAAGGTAATACTCATATATAAACTTTGATTCAATTCCTATAACTATAACTATCTTAATTCGAGTGATAATCTTACTTGAACTTGTTTTCGTGTCATGATTCTACTTCAAGAACTTTCAACCCATCCAAGATCCTTTGAAGCTAGATAATTTCTTGTCACTTCCGGTAGGTTTACCTACTAAAATTTAGGTAGTAATGATGTTCATAACATCATTCGATTCATACATATAAAACTATCTTATTCGAAGATTTGAACATGTAATCACTAGAACATAGTTTAGTTAATTCTAAACTTGTTCGTAAACAAAAGTTAATCCTTATAACTTGACTTTTAAAATCAACTAAACACATGTTCTTTATCTATATGATATTCTAACTTAATGATTTAAAACCTGGAAACACGAAAAACACCGTAAAACCGGATTTACGCCGTCGCAGTAACACCGCGGGCTGTTTTGGGTTAGTTAATTAAAAACTATGATAAACTTTGATTTACAAGTTGTTCTTTTGGGAAAATTATTTTTCTTATGAACATGAAACTATATCCAAATATCATGGTTAAACTCAAAGTGGAAGTATGTTTTTCAAAATGGTCATCAAGACGTCGTTCTTTCGACTGAAATGACTACCTCTTACAAAAATGACTTGTAACTTATATTTTTGACTATAAACCTATACTTTTTATGTTTATATTCATAAAATAGAGTTAAATATGAAACCATAGCAATTTGATTCACTCAAAATAGATTTAAAACGAAGAAGTTATGGGTAAAACAAGATTGGATAATTTTTCTTGTTGTAGAAAATTGGTAACAAATCTATATTAATCATATCCTAGCTAACTTATATTGTATTATACATGTATTCTAATATATTATGTAATCTTGGGATACCATAGACACGTATGCAAATGTTTTGACATATCATATCGACCCATGTATATATATTATTTAGAACAACCATAGACACTCTATATGCAGTAATGTTGGAGTTAGCTATACAGGGTTGAGGTTGATTTCAAAAATATATATACTTTGAGTTGTGATCTAGCCTGAGACGTGTATATACTGGGTCGTGGATTGAGTCAAGATAATATATATCAATTTTTTTCTGTACATCTAACTTTGGACAACTAGTTGTAGGTTATTAACGAGGACAGCTGACTTAATAAACTTAAAACATCAAAATGTATTAATAGTGTTGTAAATATATTTTGAACATACTTTGATATATATGTACATATTTGTTATAGGTTCGTGAATCGACCAGTGGCCAAGTCTTACTTCCCGGCGAAGTAAAAATCTGTGAAAGTGAGTTATAGTCCCACTTTTAAAATCTAATATTTTGGGATGAGAATACATGCAGTTTTATAAATGTTTTACGAAATAGACACAACTAATTGAAACTACATTATATGGGTGAATGATCGAAGCCGAATATGCCCCTTTTGCTTGGTAACCTAAGAATTAGTAAACCGATCTACTAATTGAAGCGAATCCTAAAGATAGATCTATTGGGCCTAACGAACCCCATCCAAAGTACCGGATTCTTTAGTACTTCGAATTACTTTTTATCATGTCCGAAGGATTTCCTTGAATGATAGGGGATATTCTTATATGCATCTTGTTAATGTCGGTTACCAGGTGTTCACCATATGAATGAATTTTATCTCTATGTATGGGATGTATATTGAAATATGAAATCTTGTGGTCTATTATTATGATTTGATAATATATAGGTTAAACCTATAACTAACCAACATTTTTGTTGACGTTTTAAGCATGTTTATTCTCAGGTGATTATTAAGAGCTTTCGCTGTTGCAAACTAAAATAAGGACAAGATTTGGAGTCCATGCTTGTATGATATTATGTAAAAACTGCATTCAAGAAACTTATTTTTGATGTAATATATTCTTATTGTAAACCATTATGTAATGGCCGTGTGTAAACGGTATATTTTAGATTATCATTATTTGATAACCTACGTAATGCTTTTTAAACCTTTGTCGATAAAATAAAGGTTATGGTTATTTTAAAAATAAATGCAGTCTTTGAAAAACGTCTCATATAGAGGTCAAAACCTCGCGACGAAATCAATTAATATGGAACGTTTATAATCAATATGAATGGGACATTTCATCAGAGGAATGGATAAGAAATTTGACATCAAAGAGGACGGAACACGGTACTTTGCTAACCGAATTTGGGTACCAAAGTTTAGTGGATTGAGAGAACTAGTGTTGGAGGAAGCACACAAGTCGAGATACTCAATTCATCCGGGATCAGATAAAATGTACCAAGATTTGAAGGCGTTTTATTGGTGGCCAAATTTGAAAGTTGACATTGCTACCTATGTCGGGAAGTGCTTGACTTGCGCTAGAGTTAAGGCTAAACATCAGAAGCCATCAGGATTATTAACTCAACCAGAGATTCCCCAGTGGAAGTGGGAAGGTATTTCCATGGACTTCATTACGAAACTACCAAGAACGGCGGGAGGTCACGATACTATTTGGGTTATCGTGGATCGTCTCACTAAGTCCGCACACTTCTTACCGATAAGAGAAACTGATAAAATGGAGAAGTTGGCTCATATCTACATTAAGGAATTCGTTTCTACGCATGGAGTGCCTATATCTATTATATCCGATCACAACCGCAGATTTACTTCCAGGTTTTGGCAGTCATTACAGAAAGCAATGGGGACCCGTCTAGATGTGAGTATAACATATCACCCCCAGACAGATGGCCAGAGCGAATGAACTATTCAGACTTTTGAGGACATGTTGAGAGAGTGTGTCATGAAGGTATTTCATATGCCCGAGAGACATTAAATTAACGCGGCTAATATGTTTTGATCCAAGTCGGGTCATATCCAATAAAAAACTTACCGACACCTTATTCGTATTTGATGTTAATGATTGGATCATTGATCAAATACGTGACACTTGAACTTTAAGAAAAATGGTTTTCTGAAATATTACTTGATGTGTACATATATATATAAATTATGGAATAATTTATATAATATGGATTTAATTATTTATAGGTTAAATAATTAATAATGTTATGTTACATTTTTAATATAATTGGTTTTATATAAAATGTACATAATTAAAATGCTAGTTTATAAAATGGTTTTATAAAATCTTATTTTTTTTATAAAACTTATTTTATTAAACTAATTTGGAAGTGGCATGGGAGTCTTCACAAGCATGCCATTTTAACATGCCTTTTACTTGGTTACTTTTATTCTACTTTGATATTAACCAAGGCGTTGTTGACCACCAAGATACATGCATTTTACACATCAAAATACACTTCAAAAAACTGCATAAACTCTCCCAAAAGGGGCTGTAGGCCGTGGGGTTTTAGAGCAACAAGAGGGTTCTTAATTTGGTTTTTGAAGCTAAATTTAAGTGTCAACAAATCCTAACCAAAGTACAAGGTGTTGGTGATAAGCTTAGGGTATTACAACTTGAGGTTTCATACATTTTGGTGCTCCATTCATCATCATCATCATCATCTTCATTTACTAGCAAGCTTGGAGTAGGTATAATCTCTTTACTTGCTTGTAGTTTGTAAGTATATATCACAACTTGATCCTAATTGGGATTTAACTTTAATTGGTTAAAGATTAACAAGTTCTAAATGGTAATCCATACATGCTTCCGCTTTAATTTGATTCTTAAAATGTTTTAAGTATTATGAAACTTGTTAAATCCCAACAATGGTATCTAGAGCTGAAGTTGTTGAAATATGCTTCGAGATGGTTATTAACCTCACTATATATTTTGCATTTTATGTACATGCATGATTGTAAAATGCAAAAATTATATGTTTAGGGTGGGTGGTTTGTTTTGGCCGAATTGTTTGGGACCCAAAATGGGTTTTGGGTCTTCCATTTTGGTCATATTTGGTTGCATGTTGTTGTTCACAATATTAGCCTTGACCTTGTGTTTGGTTGCATGCTTGTTTGGTTGATTATTCATTCATTTGGTATGTAATAATAATTATTCTTTTGGCATGTAATTTATTTATTCATTTGGTTATGTAATTTATTTTATATTTGGTATGTAAAATAGATTAGGTTGTATTTTCATTTTCTAGAGAAAAATGTATTAGGATATATTTTTTGTAAAGAGTATGAAGATGCAAAAGATGGAGCAAAAGAAGAACTAATGCATTTGGATGCAAGATTTAGTGGGAGATGTTAAATCTCCAACTTTGTGTTATGACCCATTAACCGGTGATATTTGTTTTCGGCTAAACAAATGTCCACCAAAAGGCTAGATTGTGAACATACTATTTTGCATGTGTGGTTGTTTTGTTGTTTGATTATAGATTGTATCTTTGGTTGCTACAAATTTATCACACAAGTTAACAACAAACAAACTAAAATTTAATTGGTTAAAGTAGACATTATTAACAACATGCAAAACGACAATTTAAATGGTTAAATTGAAATAGCAAAAGGACATTAATAAATGGTTGTTAAGAACACATAATAATTGGTTATTAAAACACATATAAAATGGTTTGTATCAAATCATGTAATTAGCTTAATTACAAGACATGAAGATGGATTTTCATACAAACCATACACTAAATGCATGTTGGTGTATGGTGTAAAAGTTTTCTCAAACTAGAATTAACGAAAACTTAAATTCCCTTTAATTAAGAAGGCAAACAAGTTAAACGCCATCCTTTTGTGCAACACTTAAAAATATTAGGGAACTCATATTGGGATAAAGGTCACCTAACCGTTATGAGCAAACTAATATAATTAAGGTGAATTTCGCACACTTGTGGGATAAAGGTCACCTAACCACTTGTATGTTAAATTTACATGTTTACACAAGTAGGACGACTTGATTTGGGAATCATGAACTTAGGGTCACCGAAGCGTGAGGAACAAATAGGCGTTGATAGGATAAATATGCCATGCAAAAGGATTGCATGATCCCATAACTTAGAAGTTGCAAAAGGATTGCAATTTTCATACAATGACTACTTAGCTAAATCAAATGACGGGATAAAGGTCACCTAACCGAAATTTGGTTTACCGTTGGATTCTAAAATTTAATAAATATCAATTGAATTTAAAGGGTATTGATTGTTAAATTGAAATTAATACTTAAACAACTTTGTTAAATTTTGTAGATGGCCGCCAATAATAACAACATTCCAAACGCACCAATTGAAATGTCCCGTTCTTATTGATTAAAAACGTTCCATATTAATTGATTTCGTTGCGAGGTTTTGACCTCTATATGAGACGTTTTTCAAAGACTGCATTCATTTTAAAACAAACCATAACCTTTATTTCATAAATAAAGGTTTAAAAAGCTTTACGTAGATTATCAAATAATGATAATCTAAAATATCCTGTTTACACACGACCATTACATAATGGTTTACAATACAAATATGTTACATCGAAATCAGTTTCTTGAATGCAGTTTTTACACAATATCATACAAACATGGACTCCAAATCTTGTCCTTATTTTAGTATGCAACAGCGGAAGCTCTTAATATTCACCTGAGAATAAACATGCTTTAAACGTCAACAAAAATGTTGGTGAGTTATAGGTTTAACCTATATATATCAAATCGTAACAATAGACCACAAGATTTCATATTTCAATACACATCCCATACATAGAGATAAAAATCATTCATATGGTGAACACCTGGTAACCGACAATAACAAGATGCATATATAAGAATATCCCCATCATTCCGGGACACCCTTCGGATATGATATAAATTTCGAAGTACTAAAGCATCCGGTACTTTGGATGGGTTTGTTAGGCCCAATAGATCTATCTTTAGGATTCGCGTCAATTAGGGTGTCTGTTCCCTAATTCTTAGATTACCAGACTTAATAAAAAGGGGCATATTCGATTTCGATAATTCAACCATAGAATGTAGTTTCACGTACTTGTGTCTATTTTGTAAATCATTTATAAAACCTGCATGTATTCTCATCCCAAAAATATTAGATTTTTAAAAGTGGGACTATAACTCACTTTCACAGATTTTTACTTCGTCGGGAAGTAAGACTTGGCCACTGGTTGATTCACGAACCTATAACAATATATACATATATATCAAAGTATGTTCAAAATATATTTACAACACTTTTAATATATTTTGATGTTTTAAGTTTATTAAGTCAGCTGTCCTCGTTAGTAACCTATAACTAGTTGTCCACAGTTAGATATACAGAAATAAATCGATAAATATTATCTTGAATCAATCCACGACCCAGTGTATACGTATCTCAGTATTGATCACAACTCAAACTATACATATTTTGGAATCAACCTCAACCCTGTATAGCTAACTCCAACATTCACATATAGAGTGTCTATGGTTGTTCCGAAATATATATAGATGTGTCGACATGATAGGTCGAAACATTGTATACGTGTCTATGGTATCTCAAGATTACATAATATACAATACAAGTTGATTAAGTTATGGTTGGAATATATTTGTTACCAATTTTCACGTAGCTAAAATGAGAAAAATTATCCAATCTTGTTTTACCCATAACTTCTTCATTTTAAATCCGTTTTGAGTGAATCAAATTGCTATGGTTTCATATTGAACTCTATTTTATGAATCTAAACAGAAAAAGTATAGGTTTATTGTCGGAAAAATAAGTTACAAGTCGTTTTTGTAAAGGTAGTCATTTCAGTCGAAAGAACGACGTCTAGATGACCATTTTAGAAAACATACTTCCACTTTGAGTTTAACCATAATTTTTGGATATAGTTTCATGTTCATAATAAAAATCATTTTCTCAGAATAACAACTTTTAAATCAAAGTTTATCATAGTTTTTAATTAACTAACCCAAAACAGCCCGCGGTGTTACTACGACGGCGTAAATCCGGTTTTACGGTGTTTTTCGTGTTTCCAGGTTTTAAATCATTAAGTTAGCATATCATATAGATATAGAACATGTGTTTAGTTTATTTTAAAAGTCAAGTTAGAAGGATTAACTTTTGTTTGCGAACAAGTTTAGAATTAACTAAACTATGTTCTAGTGATTACAAGTTTAAACCTTCGAATAAGATAGCTTTATATGTATGAATCGAATGATGTTATGAACATCATTACTACCTTAAGTTCCTTGGATAAACCTACTGGAAAAGAGAAAAATGGATCTAGCTTCAATGGATCCTTGGATGGCTCGAAGTTCTTGAAGCAGAATCATGACACGAAAACAAGTTCAAGTAAGATCATCACTTGAAATAAGATTGTTATAGTTATAGAAATTGAACCAAAGTTTGAATATGATTATTACCTTGTATTAGAATGATAACCTACTGTAAGAAACAAATATTTCTTGAGGTTGGATGATCACCTTACAAGATTGGAAGTGAGCTAGCAAACTTGAAAGTATTCTTGATTTTATGAAACTAGAACTTTTGGAATTTATGAAGAACACTTAGAACTTGAAGATAGAACTTGAGAGAGATCAATTAGATGAAGAAAATTGAAGAATGAAAGTGTTTGTAGGTGTTTTTGGTCGTTGGTGTATGGATTAGATATAAAGGATATGTAATTTTGTTTTCATGTAAATAAGTCATGAATGATTACTCATATTTTTGTAATTTTATGAGATATTTCATGCTAGTTGCCAAATGATGGTTCCCACATGTGTTAGGTGACTCACATGGGCTGCTAAGAGCTGATCATTGGAGTGTATATACCAATAGTACATACATCTAAAAGCTGTGTATTGTACGAGTACGAATACGGGTGCATACGAGTAGAATTGTTGATGAAACTGAACGAGGATGTAATTGTAAGCATTTTTGTTAAGTAGAAGTATTTTGATAATTGTATTGAAGTCTTTCAAAAGTGTATAAATACATATTAAAACACTACATGTATATACATTTTAACTGAGTCGTTAAGTCATCGTTAGTCGTTACATGTAAGTGTTGTTTTGAAACCTTTAGGTTAACGATCTTGTTAAATGTTGTTAACTCAATGTTTATAATATCAAATGAGATTTTAAATTATTATATTATCATGATATTATCATGTATGAATATCTCTTAATATGATATATATACATTAAATGTCTTTACAACGATAATCGTTACATATATGTCTCGTTTAAAAATCATTAAGTTAGTAGTCTTGTTTTTACATATGTAGTTCATTGTTAATATACTTTATGATATGTTTTCTTATCATAGTATCATGTTAACTATATATATATATATCCATATATATGTCATCATATAGTTTTTACAAGTTTTAACGTTCGTGAATCACCGATCAACTTGGGTGGTCAATTGTCTATATGAAACATATTTCAATTAATCAAGTCTTAACAAGTTTGATTGCTTAACATGTTGGAAACATTTAATCATGTAAATATAGTTTGATTGCTTAACATGTTGGAAACATTTAATCATGTAAATATCAATCTCAATTAATATATATAAACATGGAAAAGTTCGGGTCACTACAGTACCTACCCGTTAAATAAATTTCGTCCCGAAATTTTAAGCTGTTGAAGGTGTTGACGAATCTTCTGGAAATAGATGCGGGTATTTCTTCTTCATCTGATCTTCACGCTCCCAGGTGAACTCGGGTCCTCTACGAGCATTCCATCGAACCTTAACAATTGGTATCTTGTTTTGCTTAAGTCTTTTAACCTCACGATCCATTATTTCGACGGGTTCTTCGATGAATTGAAGTTTTTCGTTGATTTGGATTTCATCTAACAGAATAGTGAGATCTTCTTTAGCAAAACATTTCTTTAAATTCGAGACGTGGAAAGTGTTATGTACAGCCGCGAGTTGTTGAGGTAACTCTAGTCGGTAAGCTACTGGTCCGACACGATCAATAATCTTGAATGGTCCAATATACCTTGGATTTAATTTCCCTCGTTTACCAAATCGAACAATGCCTTTCCAAGGTGCAACTTTAAGCATGACCATCTCTCCAATTTCAAATTCTATATCTTTTCTTTTAATGTCAGCGTAGCTCTTTTGTCGACTTTGGGCGGTTTTCAACCGTTGTTGAATTTGGATGATCTTCTCGGTAGTTTCTTGTATAATCTCCGGACCCGTAATCTGTCTATCCCCCACTTCACTCCAACAAATCGGAGACCTGCACTTTCTACCATAAAGTGCTTCAAACGGCGCCATCTCAATGCTTGAATGGTAGCTGTTGTTGTAGGAAAATTCTGCTAACGGTAGATGTCGATCCCAACTGTTTCCGAAATCAATAACACATGCTCGTAGCATGTCTTCAAGTGTTTGTATCGTCCTTTCGCTTTGCCCATCAGTTTGTGGATGATAGGCAGTACTCATGTCTAGACGAGTTCCTAATGCTTGCTGTAATGTCTGCCAGAATCTTGAAATAAATCTGCCATCCCTATCAGAGATAATAGAGATTGGTATTCCATGTCTGGAGACGACTTCCTTCAAATACAGTCGTGCTAGCTTCTCCATCTTGTCATCTTCTCTTATTGGTAGGAAGTGTGCTGATTTGGTGAGACGATCAACTATTACCCAAATAGTATCAAAACCACTTGCAGTCCTTGGCAATTTAGTGATGAAATCCATGGTAATGTTTTCCCATTTCCATTCCGGGATTTCGGGTTGTTGAAGTAGACCTGATGGTTTCTGATGCTCAGCTTTGACCTTAGAACACGTCAAACATTCTCCTACGTATTTAGCAACATCGGCTTTCATACCCGGCCACCAAAAATGTTTCTTGAGATCCTTGTACATCTTCCCCGTTCCAGGATGTATTGAGTATCTGGTTTTATGAGCTTCTCTAAGTACCATTTCTCTCATATCTCCAAATTTTGGTACCCAAATCCTTTCAGCCCTATACCGGGTTCCGTCTTCCCGAATATTAAGATGCTTCTCCGATCCTTTGGGTATTTCATCCTTTAAATTTCCCTCTTTTAAAACTCCTAGTTGCGCCTCCTTTATTTGAGTAGTAAGGTTATTATGAATCATTATATTCATAGATTTTACTCGAATGGGTTCTCTGTCCTTCCTGCTCAAGGCATCGGCTACCACATTTGCCTTCCCTGGGTGGTAACGAATCTCGAAGTCGTAATCATTCAATAATTCAATCCACCTACGCTGCCTCATATTCAGTTGTTTCTGATTAAATATGTGTTGAAGACTTTTGTGGTCGGTATATATAATACTTTTGACCCCATATAAGTAGTGCCTCCAAGTCTTTAATGCAAAAACAACCGCGCCTAATTCCAAATCATGCGTCGTATAATTTTGTTCGTGAATCTTCAATTGTCTAGACGCATAAGCAATCACCTTCGTTCGTTGCATTAATACACAACCGAGACCTTGCTTTGATGCATCACAATAAATCACAAAATCATCATTCCCTTCAGGCAATGACAATATAGGTGCCGTAGTTAGCTTTTTCTTCAATAACTGAAACGCTTTCTCTTGTTCATCATTCCATTCAAATTTCTTCCCTTTATGCGTTAATGCAGTCAAGGGTTTTGCTATTCTGGAAAAGTCTTGGATAAACCTTCTGTAGTAACCAGCTAGTCCTAAAAACTGGCGTATGTGTTTCGGAGTTTTCGGGGTTTCCCACTTTTCAACAGTTTCTATCTTTGCCGGATCCACCTTAATACCTTCTTTGTTCACTATGTGACCGAGGAATTGAACTTCTTCCAACCAAAATGCACACTTTGAAAACTTAGCGTACAATTCTTCCTTCCTCAATACTTCTAACACCTTTCTCAAATGTTCACCGTGTTCTTGGTCATTCTTTGAGTAAATAAGTATGTCATCAATGAAAACAATGACAAACTTGTCAAGGTATGGTCCACACACTCGGTTCATAAGGTCCATGAACACAGCTGGTGCATTAGTTAAACCAAACGGCATGACCATAAACTCGTAATGACCGTAACGTGTTCTGAAAGCAGTCTTTGGAATATCATCTTCTTTCACCCGCATTTGATGATACCCGGAATGTAAGTCAATCTTTGAATAAACAGACGAGCCTTGTAGTTGATCAAATAAGTCGTCGATTCTCGGTAGTGGGTAGCGGTTCTTGATGGTAAGTTTGTTCAACTCTCGGTAGTCGATACACAACCTGAATGTACCATCTTTCTTCTTGACAAACAAAACAGGAGCTCCCCATGGTGATGTGCTTGGTCGAATGAAACCACGCTCTAAAAGTTCTTGTAATTGGCTTTGCAGTTCTTTCATCTCGCTGGGTGCGAGTCTGTAAGGAGCACGAGCTATTGGTGCAGCTCCTGGTACAAGATCTATTTGAAATTCAACGGATCGATGTGGGGGTAATCCCGGTAATTCTTTCGGAAATACATCAGGAAATTCTTTTGCGACGGGAACATCATTGATGCTCTTTTCTTCAGTTTGTACTTTCTCGACGTGTGCTAGAACAGCATAGCAACCTTTTCTTATTAGTTTTTGTGCTTTCAAATTACTAATAAGATGTAGCTTCGTGTTGCCCTTTTCTCCGTACACCATTAAGGGTTTTCCTTTTTCTCGTATAATGCGAATTGCATTTTTGTAACAAACGATCTCCGCTTTCACTTCTTTCAACCAGTCCATACCGATTATCACATCAAAACTCCCTAACTCTACTGGTATCAGATCAATCTTAAATGTTTCGCTAACCAGTTTAATTTCTCGATTCCGACATATATTATCTGCTGAAATTAATTTACCATTTGCTAATTCGAGTAAAAATGTACTATCCAAAGGCGTCAATGGACAACTTAATTTAGCACAAAAATCTCTACTCATATAGCTTCTATCCGCACCCGAATCAAATAAAACGTAAGCAGATTTATTGTCAATAAGAAACGTACCCGTAACAAGCTCCGGGTCTTCCTGTGCCTCTACCGCATTAATATTGAAAACTCTTCCACGGCCTTGTCCATTCGTGTTCTCCTGGTTCGGGCAATTTCTAATAATGTGGCCTGGTTTTCCACATTTATAACAAACTACATTGGCATAACTTGCTCCGACACTACTTGCTCCGCCATTACTCGTTCCGACACCATTTGTTCCTTTCGTTCTATTAACCCCTGGTCCGTAGACCTCACACTTCGCTGCGCTATGACCATTTCTTTTACACTTGTTGCAAAATTTGGTGCAGAACCCCGAGTGATTCTTTTCACACCTTTGGCATAGCTGCTTCTGATTGTTGTTGTTGTTGCGGTTATTATTGTTGTTGGGATGATTGTTGTAGTTGCTGTTGTTGTTGTTGTTGTTGTTGTTGTTGTTGGGCCGTTTGTTGTAGTTGCGATTGATGTTGCGATTGTTGGGATAATTGTTGCGATTATTGTTGTAATTACTGTTGTTGTTGTATTGGTGATTCTTATCACCGTTTTCCTCCCACTTTCTTTTGACTTGCTTCACATTGGCCTCTTCAGCAGTCTGTTCTTTAATTCTTTCTTCAATCTGGTTCACTAGTTTGTGAGCCATTCTACATGCCTGTTGTATGGAGGCGGGCTCGTGTGAACTTATATCTTCTTGGATTCTTTCCGGTAATCCTTTCACAAACGCGTCGATCTTCTCTTCCTCATCTTCGAATGCTCCCGGACACAATAGGCACAATTCAGTGAATCGTCTTTCGTACGTGGTAATATCAAATCCTTGGGTTCGTAACCCTCTAAGTTCTGTCTTGAGCTTATTGACCTCGGTTCTGGGACGGTACTTCTCGTTCATCAAGTGCTTGAATGCTGACCACGGTAGTGCGTACGCATCATCTTGTCCCACTTGCTCTAGATAGGTATTCCACCATGTTAACGCAGAACCTGTGAAGGTATGCGTAGTGTACTTCACTTTGTCCTCTTCAGTACACTTACTTATGGCAAACACCGATTCAACCTTCTCGGTCCACCGTTTCAATCCGATCGGTCCTTCGGTTCCATCAAATTCCAAAGGTTTGCAGGCAGTGAATTCTTTGTAGGTGCATCCTACACGATTTCCTGTACTGTTAGATCCAAGGTTATTGTTGGTATGTAGCGCAGCCTGTACTGCGGCTATGTTTGAAGCTAGAAAAGTACGGAATTCCTCTTCATTCATATTCACGGTGTGTCGAATAGTCGGTGCCATTTCCTTCAAAATAGTTAAATGGAACAAGTTAATCATACAGAATATTAAGAGTAGTTAATAGTATTTCGTAGCATAATATGAACTCATTTATAAAAGCTTTTTCTTCATATTAGCGTTTTATAAGTTTAAATTCGGGTAGTACCTACCCGTTAAGTTCATACTTAGTAGCTAATATACAATTCAACTACTACAATTCTATATGAAAAACTGATTGTAATAATATTTCACGTTCAAACTTTTATACAATATTTTACAAACTTACAATACCGCTTATTTTACATAAAGCATGAAATATAGCACACAATAACTTTGATACAAGATAGTTGTGAAGATAATTCTAGCTAGTACACAAGTCGTTCAGCAAAGGCAATAAAGACACGTAATTCATACGTCCAGAAACAAGTCATGCATTCTGGTTTTACTAGGACTACTTCCCATCCTTGGTCTTGTGCAACATAACCGTTATGGCCGTTGATAAGACAGCGTGTTGTAGCGTCATCAAAGGGACGAGGGTTACGTAATGTCCAACAGTCCCGTAATAATCTAAAAACCTCATTTCTTACCCCAATTACCGACTCCGTCACTTGTGGAAACGTTTTGTTTAATAGTTGTAGCCCGATGTTCTTGTTCTCACTTTGGTGAGAAGCGAACATTACTAATCCGTAAGCATAACATGCTTCTTTATGTTGCATGTTAGCCGCTTTTTCTAAATCACGAAGTCCAATATTCGGATATATTGAGTCAAAATAATTTCTTAACCCGTTGCGTAAAATAGCATTTGGGTTCCCCGCAATATATGCGTCAAAGTAAACACATCGTAACTTATGGGTTTCCCAATGTGATATCCCCCATCTTTCAAACGAAAGTCTCTTATAAACCAAGACATTCTTGGAACGTTCTTCGAATGTCTTACAAACTGATCTCGCCTTAAATAGTTGTGCCGAGGAATTCTGGCCGACTCTAGACAAGATTTCATCAATCATGTCTCCGGGTAGGTCTCTTAAAATATTGGGTTGTCTATCCATTTTGTGTTTTTAAACTGTAAAATAGACAAGAGTTAGATTCATAAAAAAATACTTATTAATACAAGCAATTTTTACATATATCATAAAGCATACGAACACTATATTACATATATTACACCACACGAATACAACTATCTTATTCCGACTCGCTCGTTTCTTCTTCTTCGGTTTTGGTTCGTTTTGCCAAGTTTCTAGGGATATATGATGTTCCCCTAATACGAGCCGTCGTGATCCACATTGGTTTAGAAAAACCTGGTGGTTTAGAGGTTCCCGGGTCATTGTTACAACTTAAGGACTTCGGGGGTTGACGATACATATAAAGTTCATCGGGGTTGGAATTAGATTTCTCTATTTTTATGCCCTTTCCCTTATTATTTTCTTTTGCCTTTTTAAATTCAGTTGGGGTAATTTCTATAACATCATCGGATTTCTCGTCGGAATCCGATTCATCGGAGAATTGGTAATCCTCCCAATATTTTGCTTCCTTGGCGGAAACACCATTGACCATAATTAACCTTGGTCGGTTGGTTGAGGATTTTCTTTTACTTAACCGTTTTATTATTTCCCCCACCGGTTCTATTTCTTCATCCGGTTCCGATTCTTCTTCCGGTTCCGATTCTTCTTCCGGTTCCGACTCTTCTTCCGGTTCCTCTTCGGGAACTTGTGAATCAGTCCACAAATCATTCCAATTTACATTTGACTCTTCATTATTATTAGGTGAGTCAATGGGACTTGTTCTAGAGGTAGACATCTATCACATAATATCAAACGCATTAAGAGGTTAATATATCACATAATATTCACATGTTAAAAATATATAGTTTCCAACAAAATTTGTTAAGCAATCATTTTTCAAGTAAACACGGTCGAAGTCCAGACTCACTAATGCATCCTAACAAACTCGATAAGACACACTAATGCAAAATTCTGGTTCTCTAAGACCAACGCTCTGATACCAACTGAAATGTCCCGTTCTTATTGATTAAAAACGTTCCATATTAATTGATTTCGTTGCGAGGTTTTGACCTCTATATGAGACGTTTTTCAAAGACTGCATTCATTTTAAAACAAACCATAACCTTTATTTCATAAATAAAGGTTTAAAAAGCTTTACGTAGATTATCAAATAATGATAATCTAAAATATCCTGTTTACACACGACCATTACATAATGGTTTACAATACAAATATGTTACATCGAAATCAGTTTCTTGAATGCAGTTTTTACACAATATCATACAAACATGGACTCCAAATCTTGTCCTTATTTTAGTATGCAACAGCGGAAGCTCTTAATATTCACCTGAGAATAAACATGCTTTAAACGTCAACAAAAATGTTGGTGAGTTATAGGTTTAACCTATATATATCAAATCGTAACAATAGACCACAAGATTTCATATTTCAATACACATCCCATACATAGAGATAAAAATCATTCATATGGTGAACACCTGGTAACCGACAATAACAAGATGCATATATAAGAATATCCCCATCATTCCGGGACACCCTTCGGATATGATATAAATTTCGAAGTACTAAAGCATCCGGTACTTTGGATGGGTTTGTTAGGCCCAATAGATCTATCTTTAGGATTCGCGTCAATTAGGGTGTCTGTTCCCTAATTCTTAGATTACCAGACTTAATAAAAAGGGGCATATTCGATTTCGATAATTCAACCATAGAATGTAGTTTCACGTACTTGTGTCTATTTTGTAAATCATTTATAAAACCTGCATGTATTCTCATCCCAAAAATATTAGATTTTTAAAAGTGGGACTATAACTCACTTTCACAGATTTTTACTTCATCGGGAAGTAAGACTTGGCCACTGGTTGATTCACGAACCTATAACAATATATACATATATATCAAAGTATGTTCAAAATATATTTACAACACTTTTAATATATTTTGATGTTTTAAGTTTATTAAGTCAGCTGTCCTCGTTAGTAACCTATAACTAGTTGTCCACAGTTAGATATACAGAAATAAATCGATAAATATTATCTTGAATCAATCCACGACCCAGTGTATACGTATCTCAGTATTGATCACAACTCAAACTATACATATTTTGGAATCAACCTCAACCCTGTATAGCTAACTCCAACATTCACATATAGAGTGTCTATGGTTGTTCCGAAATATATATAGATGTGTCGACATGATAGGTCGAAACATTGTATACGTGTCTATGGTATCTCAAGATTACATAATATACAATACAAGTTGATTAAGTTATGGTTGGAATATATTTGTTACCAATTTTCACGTAGCTAAAATGAGAAAAATTATCCAATCTTGTTTTACCCATAACTTCTTCATTTTAAATCCGTTTTGAGTGAATCAAATTGCTATGGTTTCATATTGAACTCTATTTTATGAATCTAAACAGAAAAAGTATAGGTTTATTGTCGGAAAAATAAGTTACAAGTCGTTTTTGTAAAGGTAGTCATTTCAGTCGAAAGAACGACGTCTAGATGACCATTTTAGAAAACATACTTCCACTTTGAGTTTAACCATAATTTTTGGATATAGTTTCATGTTCATAATAAAAATCATTTTCTCAGAATAAAAACTTTTAAATCAAAGTTTATCATAGTTTTTAATTAACTAACCCAAAACAGCCCGCGGTGTTACTACGACGGCGTAAATCCGGTTTTACGGTGTTTTTCGTGTTTCCAGGTTTTAAATCATTAAGTTAGCATATCATATAGATATAGAACATGTGTTTAGTTTATTTTAAAAGTCAAGTTAGAAGGATTAACTTTTGTTTGCGAACAAGTTTAGAATTAACTAAACTATGTTCTAGTGATTACAAGTTTAAACCTTCGAATAAGATAGCTTTATATGTATGAATCGAATGATGTTATGAACATCATTACTACCTTAAGTTCCTTGGATAAACCTACTGGAAAAGAGAAAAATGGATCTAGCTTCAATGGATCCTTGGATGGCTCGAAGTTCTTGAAGCAGAATCATGACACGAAAACAAGTTCAAGTAAGATCATCACTTGAAATAAGATTGTTATAGTTATAGAAATTGAACCAAAGTTTGAATATGATTATTACCTTGTATTAGAATGATAACCTACTGTAAGAAACAAATATTTCTTGAGGTTGGATGATCACCTTACAAGATTGGAAGTGAGCTAGCAAACTTGAAAGTATTCTTGATTTTATGAAACTAGAACTTTTGGAATTTATGAAGAACACTTAGAACTTGAAGATAGAACTTGAGAGAGATCAATTAGATGAAGAAAATTGAAGAATGAAAGTGTTTGTAGGTGTTTTTGGTCGTTGGTGTATGGATTAGATATAAAGGATATGTAATTTTGTTTTCATGTAAATAAGTCATGAATGATTACTCATATTTTTGTAATTTTATGAGATATTTCATGCTAGTTGCCAAATGATGGTTCCCACATGTGTTAGGTGACTCACATGGGCTGCTAAGAGCTGATCATTGGAGTGTATATACCAATAGTACATACATCTAAAAGCTGTGTATTGTACGAGTACGAATACGGGTGCATACGAGTAGAATTGTTGATGAAACTGAACGAGGATGTAATTGTAAGCATTTTTGTTAAGTAGAAGTATTTTGATAATTGTATTGAAGTCTTTCAAAAGTGTATAAATACATATTAAAACACTACATGTATATACATTTTAACTGAGTCGTTAAGTCATCGTTAGTCGTTACATGTAAGTGTTGTTTTGAAACCTTTAGGTTAACGATCTTGTTAAATGTTGTTAACTCAATGTTTATAATATCAAATGAGATTTTAAATTATTATATTATCATGATATTATCATGTATGAATATCTCTTAATATGATATATATATACATTAAATGTCTTTACAACGATAATCGTTACATATATGTCTCGTTTAAAAATCATTAAGTTAGTAGTCTTGTTTTTACATATGTAGTTCATTGTTAATATACTTTATGATATGTTTTCTTATCATAGTATCATGTTAACTATATATATATATCCATATATATGTCATCATATAGTTTTTACAAGTTTTAACGTTCGTGAATCACCGATCAACTTGGGTGGTCAATTGTCTATATGAAACATATTTCAATTAATCAAGTCTTAACAAGTTTGATTGCTTAACATGTTGGAAACATTTAATCATGTAAATATAGTTTGATTGCTTAACATGTTGGAAACATTTAATCATGTAAATATCAATCTCAATTAATATATATAAACATGGAAAAGTTCGGGTCACTACACCAATAAACTTTAACAACCTATCGTTGAGGTCAATCCTCGAAAAGGAAAAACTCAACCATACGAACTTCATGGATTGGTGCCGCAATCTAAGAATTGTCCTCAAACTAGAGGACATGGCGTATGTGTTGGAAGACCCCATTCCCGATCAACCGGAAGAGGATGATACGGAAGGCATGGCTTATTGGGAGAAATATTGCACCGATTCGTTGCAAGTTTCTTGCCTCATGCTTGGGACTATGATACCTGGACTCCAAAAGGATTTCGAGCATCATAGTGCATATGACATGATCACACAATTGAAGTAGATGTTCCTTCAACAAGCTCGTGTCGAGCGCTTCGAAACGGTTCGAGCGCTCATGCATGTTGGATGGACGACTCCCAATCCGTTTCATCTTATGTCCTTAAGATGAAAAGCCTGATTGATCGTGCAAACTGTCAAAATTGCAACGTGTCTAATGAATTAGCCACGGACCTTATTCTCAACTCATTGTCAAAAAGGTTTGACACATTTGTAATGAATTACAACATGAATGGTTGGGATAAAAGCATTGGCGAATTACATGCCATGCTTAAGACGGCAGAAGCAAGCATGGGTAAAAGGACTTCACCCGTGTTTACGATCAATGAAGGTGGGTCCAAAAACAATAACACTTCTAAGCCGAAGGCGGCTAAGAGGAAAGGGCCCGCCTACCAAGGCAAGGGCAAAGGAAAGGGGAAGATGGTTACCCCAACCAACAACAACAAGAAGCAAAAGGTTGCCGGTAAAGCTAACCCTAAGAAAGATCTGTGTTTTGGTTGCGGTGAAATGGGTCACTAGAAACGCAACTGCCCGGTCTACCTAAAGGAGTTGAAGGAAAAGAGGGATGCAGGGCAAACCTCAGGTAATGTATATATGGTATACATTGAGCTTAGTATTACTTCTTCTAATACATAGGTATTAGACACAGGATGTGGAACTCATATTTGCAATTCTTTGCAGGGGTTCAACAGAAGTGATCAAGATGCGGGAACAACAAGTCTCTTCATGGGAAATGGAGCAAGGGTGAAAGCGAAAGCTCAAGGAGAGTTTGTTTTAAAGCTACCAAGTGGTTTGGAGCTTATTTTGAAAAATGTTTTGTATGCACCCGATTTATCTCGAAACATTATTTCTGTACCCCGTTTGAAACAATATGGTTTTAATCTTAATTTCATTAATGATGATATCCATGTTTCTTTAGATAATGTGTTCTATTTTAAGGCTTCGCCTTCGAATGGTATTTATGATTTGGTTCATGATGACACATCATACAATAGCTCAATGTTCCATGCAAACACCAAGAAACTCAAAAGGGATTTGAGTGATTCCTACTTATGGCATTGTCGCCTTGGTTACATAAACAAGAATCGAATGCATACACTTCAAAAGAATGGACTTTTGAAATCAAATGAACTAGACTCGTTTGATGTATGTGAATCTTGTTTACAAGGCAAAATGACTAAAGCACCTTTCAAAGGGACCTATGAAAGGGCTAAAGACTTATTGAGATTAATACATTCAGATGTATGTGGACCCTTTAAGCCCATGACTAGGAAAGGTGAAAGATACTTCGTCACTTTCATTGATGACTTTAGTCGTTTCGGATATGTCTACTTATTAAGACATAAGGACGAAACTTTTGAAGCATTCAAGGAATATCAAAACGAAGTACAAAATCAACTCAATAAGACAATCAAGGTACTTCATACCGATAGAGGAGGTGAATACCTAAGCGATGCTTTCCAAGATCATCTTAGAAGTTGTGGGATTATCTCGCAACTTACTCCACCCAGGACACCACATGTAGCGACCCGACCAAATCATGTTTGACGGCGCCGACTACTTCGGTCCCGTTGCGTGGTCATAAGTCTTTATTATGACTTTTGACCAAAATATGTCGCATTTATTTTATAAGAAAAAGGATGTTTCAAGTTAACAAATGTAGTTTGAAAGACTAGTTACATTACAATGTTTAACGTACGAATGAAACCTATGCGACACAATTTAAAGTAGTCAAAAGACGCTCCATCTATGCATGTATACTCGATATCCAAGCAAGTATCAAAAAGAATGCGGAAGCATGTATCAAGTAGCTTTCAAGGACCTGAGAAAACATATAGAAAACTGTCAACGAAAACGTTGGTGAAATCATAGGTGTTTTAGTAAACGTTGCATTTGAACCACAAGATTTAATATAATATGATTATCTAAATCATTTGCATTCCAAAGTTGTTATTTGTTTCGCGGGCACCCAATTATCAAACTTAACTATTTTGCACCCTTCGCGTAGTGTTAGAACATACACTAGACCCGAAAATATATTTCATCCGCTAACGGTAGTGAACCGTCCGAATGAGGCTCGTCAAGCCCATGTGATCACATAATATAAGTTCACGTTTACACCCTGCAAGTGTAACTAATGATAATTGAATTGAGGCTTTTTGTTCAAACCCGTACGTGGAATGTTCGTTTTCGTACTTGTGTTCAAAGTGTAAAACTATGATACGTATATGTTTCTCATCCCATAGTTTAAAGCATAAAAGTTGTTTGAAGGATGGGACTATGATCTCACCTTGAGTGCACGTATGAAAAGTACTTCACAAAGTAACGTGTGCGAAGGATAGTGCTAGTCTTGACCTAAACCAATAGGTCGTATCAATAACAGTAAACACGATAGGTCAAAGATGTTTAATTAGTCCTATGGCTCGTTACGACTCGATTATGTAGCATGTGAATCAAATTGTCAAGTTTCATGCAAGATACAAGTACAGAAACAAGTTAGGAAGGTTGTATAATCATTTGGTTAAGTTTGACAAAAAGTCAAACTTTGGTCGGTCAAAGTCAACGAAAGTCAACACGTTCGGGTCAGGTCCCGAACTATTTTTCTGAGGTTTTTATTCATATATAAGCATGTTAGAACAAGTCTCATGTGAATCGGAGGTCCATAGTGTGCCAAACATTTTTCGTATTTTGACCAAAGAGGTTAGAAACTGGACACGGCTTAGGCCGCGCCGCGGCCCCAAATTGTCGCGCCGCGACAATACACGGGAACTGGTACCTGGTCAGTCTCAAATGTCCAAGTCTCAATTCCAAACACTTTCAAGCATAACTCGCAAACCGCTAATACTTAGAACTCGTATCTTATATCGTTAGAAAGGTAATTTGACAAAGAACACATCTAAATACATTTCACCAACCAAAAATGTTATTTGTAACAATCGGATTTCCAAGGTAAATGATCAATTAATGCACACATTTAATACACAAATTTGATAAGTGCACATTTATGATTCGGGCATTTAATGCATACATATAACATGCCGTTTTGTAGGTAATCGAGCATACAATACAACTAACTACTTACTAACTACAATTCATGTCATTCAATGCATCAAATATTCATTTCAAGCTTATCAAACCCTAACCCGAATTCACCAAAATCACTAATCAAGTTTATGGAGTTTTCTCAAGCAACCTACACATCAATTTGAAGCTAGTGATACTAGGAACACATTTAATACATGCATTTATAACATTTAACAACATTCAAACAACCAAATCACCAAATCAAACACACCAAAGTTCATACTCAAGCTAGTTACTTCAAATAATGAAATCGAGCATATAAATCATATATTCATGTTAGACTTGAGCCATAGACACTAATTAACAACTTTATAAGTTCAAAAATATCAAGAACACAAAATCTAGTGATTTTAGAAAGTTACCCAAACTTGATGAAGTCGGTATGGAATCGAAGAGGAAGTTGCAAGGATTTCAAATATGTAATTTGTTTTGCAAGACACCCGCTAGCTTGGATTTAGATGATGATTCCTTGATTGAGAAATTGAGAGAAAATATGGAAGTAGAAGAAGAAAAGGGAAAATGAAAAAGAAAAGATGGGGGTGGGGGTTGACTAGTCAAAGGCTAGTCACCTCTTTGGCATTTTGGCGAAACTAGTCCCTCAAGTTCGGTTGCGGGTGCGTGAATTACCTAGACGAGATATTTTTAAAACACGTATTAACGGGAGATGTTATAAACATATAACGGGATTTAAATAGTTAAACGGAAAAGTAAACGGAAAAAGGCGGGATGTTACATTACCTACTCCTTAAAAGAAATTTCGTCCCGAAATTTAAGTAGGCGTAGTAGTCGTTGTTTCTTCCTCGGAATCCTGCGTTTCCGGAATTGGGAATAAATGAGGGTATTTCTTTTGCATTTGATCTTGCCTTTCCCAAGTAAACTCGGGTCCTCTTTTGGCGTTCCAACAGACTTTAACAATCGGGATTCGGCTTTGTTTCAATGTCTTGACGGAGGTGTCCACAATTTCAACCGGTTCCTCCACAAAATGAAGCTTGTCATCAATAGTAAGTTCCTCGAGAGGGATGACGATATCGGGTTCGGCAAGACACTTTTTCAAGTTAGATATATGGAAGGTAGGATGAACGGAGTTCAATTGAGGCGGAAGATCTAAACGATAAGCAACGTTTCCAATACGCTCCAAGATTTCGAAAGGACCAATATACCGCGGATTTAGCTTCCCGCGTTTCCCAAAACGGATTACACCTTTCCAAGGTGCAACTTTTAACATTACTCGGTCACCGACTTGAAATTCGAGGTCGTTGCGTCTTTTGTCGGTGTAGCACTTTTGACGACTCCGGGCCGTCCGGAGCCTATCTCGGATTTGTACGATCTTCTAGGTGGTTTCGTGAATGAGTTCGGGTTCGGTGATTTGCACGTCGCCTACCTCGGCCCAACAAAGAGGTGAACGACATTTTCGGCCGTATAACGCTTCAAAAGGTGCGGCTTTAATACTCGCGTGATAACTATTGTTGTAAGAGAACTCGGCGAGAGGTAAGTGCTTGTCCCAAGCTTTTCCAAAATCAACCACGCAAGCTCGTAACATGTCCTCCAAGGTTTGAATTGTACGTTCGCTTTATCCATCGGTTTGAGGATGATATGCGGTGCTCATGTCTAAACGCGTTCCCAACGCTTCTTGCAAGGTACGCCAAAATCTAGAAACAAAACGGCCATCTCGGTCGGAGATAATCGATAAAGGTACACCGTGTCGGGCTACGATTTCTTTAATGTAAAGTTGCGCAAGTTTCTCCATTTTGTCGGTCTCCTTCATGGCAAGAAATTGTGCGGATTTGGTGAGGCGGTCAACAATAACCCAAATGGTATCATAACCGCCCGTCGTTTTTGGTAGTTTGGTGATAAAATCCATCGTTATCCTTTCCCACTTCCATTGCGGGATCTCGGGTTGTTGAAGTAGTCCGGACGGTCTTTGGTGTTCGGCTTTGACTTTGGAACATGTCAAACACTTGGAAACATAAGTAGCTACGTCCCTTTTGATGTTCGGCCACCAATATTGTTGTTTAAGGTCGTGGTACATCTTATTGGCACCGGGGTGGATCGAGTATCGTGACTTATGGGCTTCATCTAAAATGAGACTTCGTAGGTTCCCATAACTAGGCACCCAAATCCTTCCGGCGAAATATCGGAGTCCGGTTTCCTTAGTTTCGAATCGAGAGACGAGAATGTTCAAGAGCTCGTGTGAAACGTTTTCATCCTTGAGAGCCTCATCTTGGGCTACCCGAATTTGGCTATTAAGGTTGGTGTGGATGGTGATGTTTAAGGCTCGGACACGAAGAGGCACCGCTCTTTCTTTTCGACTTAAGGCATCGGCTACTAGGTTTGCCTTCCCGGGATGGTAACGAAGTTCGCAATCGTAATCGTTTAAGGTTTCAATCCACCTTCGTTGTCTCATGTTTAGTTGCTTTTGATCGAAGATGTGTTGGAGACTTTTGTGATCGGTAAAGATAGTACTCTTGGTTCCATAAAGATAGTGTCTCCACATTTTAAGTGCAAAGACAACGGCTCCGAGTTCGAGATCATGTGTCGTGTAGTTTCGTTCATGAATTTTGAGTTGTCGAGAAGCATAAGAAATGACTTTCGTTTGTTGCATCAACACACACCCAAAACCATGTTTCGAGGCGTCGCAATACACAACAAAATCATCGTTGCCTTCGGGAAGTGACAAGATAGGAGCGGTGGTAAGCTTTGTCTTCAAGATTTGGAACGCGGATTCTTGCTCGGTCGCCCAAATGAATTTCTTTCCCTTGTGAGTTAATGCGGTTAGAGGACGTGCAACCAAAGAGAAGTTTTCGATGAATCTACGATAGTACTCGGCGAGACCCAAGAATTGACGAATGTGAGTCGGAGTAGTAGGAGTTTCCCATTTACTAATGGCTTCGATTTTTGATGGATCGACTTTAATACCTTGGTCACTTACAACATGACCAAGAAATTGAACTTCCTTCAACCAAAATTCACACTTGGAGAATTTGGCATAGAGTCTTTCTTGTCTTAAAAGTTCAAGCACAAGTCGGAGGTGTTCCTCGTGTTCTTCTTCGCTTTTTGAATAGACCAAAATATCATCGATGAACACGATAACGAATTTGTCAAGATACGGTTTGCACACGCGGTTCATAAGATCCATGAACACCGCCGGTGCATTAGTGAGACCAAATGGCATTACAAGAAATTCATAACTACCATAACGAGTTCGGAAAGCGGTTTTGGAGACATCTTCCCCCTTAACCCTTAATTGATGATAACCCGAGCGGAGATCGATTTTTGAATATACGCAAGACCCTTGTAATTGATCAAAGAGGTCATCGATGCGAGGAAGAGGATATCGGTTCTTAACCGTTAATTTGTTTAGTTCACGATAATCAATGCACATTCGTAGGGATCCGTCTTTCTTTTTAACAAACAAAATCGGAGCGCCCCAAGGTGAATGGCTATGTTGGATAAAACCACGATCAAGTAGTTCTTAGATTTGACTTTGCAATTCTTGCATTTCGGATGGAGCGAGTCTATATGGTGCACGTGCTACGGGTGCGGCTCCCGGAATAAGATCGATTTGGAATTCAACCGGTCGATGGGGTGGAAGACCCGGCAATTCGTCGGGAAATACATCAAAAAAGTCACTAACAATAGGCACATCATCGATATGCTTCTCATCGGACTCGACTTTCTTAACGTGGGCAAGGATCGCAAAACAACCCTTACGGAGTAGTTTTCTAACTTTAAGGCACGAAACGAGGTTTAGTCTGGTGCAACTCTTATCGCCATAAACAATCAAAGGTTCACCATTCTCGATAGGAATTCGGATTGCGTTAAGATCACAAAGGATGTGAGATTTCGTTTTGACTAACCAATTCATACCGATTATTACATCAAAGCTTCCTAGTTCCATGGGTATCAAGTCAATTTCAAATTCCTTACCCAAAACGTTTAACGTACACCCCCGGTAATATGTGTCGGCACTTAATAGTTTCCCGTTAGCCACTTCAATGGTATAAGTGGTATCTAGTGGAAGTGGTGGAGTGCTAAAAGAATGAGTCAAAGTCTTGGATACAAAACTCTTATCGGCACCCGAATCGTATAAACAAGTAACATAAGTGTTGTTGAGGAGAAACGTACCCGTGACTAATTCATTGTCATCTCGGGCTTCCTCGGTGTTGATGTTGAAAGCTCGGCCGCGTGTGTTGGGGTTTTCTTTCTTCTTCGGACAGGCATTTCTAAAATGACCCGTTTGGCCACATTCATAACAAGTACCCGATTTTGGTGCATTGGGCACCTTTTGAGCGACGGGGGCGGCACTTCTACAATCGTTGGCCATATGACCACCCCTTTGGCACCGGTGGCAAAATAGATTGCTACATTCACCATAGTGGTGTTTGTGGCATTTGTTGCAAAAGGGTTTATTTCCGCCATAACTTTTCTTGGCGTCGGAGGTGAAAGGATTTTTGGTGAAGTTGTTGTTGTAGTTGTTGCTTGATTAAGGGGCTTCCCATTTTCTTTTGTTGTTACCCGACTTGTCCTTGGCTTTAGGCGCCGGTACTACGATTTCGTCAACCGTTTCAATCAATTGGCGGGCCATGTTCAAAGCTTGTTGTAGGTTAGCAGGTTTGGATGACATCACCCCTTGTTTGATGCTCTTTGGAAGACCATACATATAAAGTTCGACCCTTTGAGATTCTGGGTTCACGAGGTTTGGGCACATCAAGGATAGTTCGGCGAATCGTTGATTATAGGCATTGAGATCGTTTCCGACCGCCTCCAAGGTTCTTAGCTCTTGTTCGAGCTTTCGGGTTTCTTCACGAAGGAAATATTCGATGACCATCTTTTCCCTTAAATCGGCCCAAGAGAGGGCGTGAGCTTCATCGGTACCCACCGATTGTACATAAGTATTCCACCATGTAAGAGCGACACCGGCGAAAGTGTGAGTGGAGTATTTGACCTTGTCTTGGTCCCGACAACCACTTATGCTAAAGACGGCTTCCGTTTGCTCAAACCATCGGGTGAGCACAACCGGTCCCCCGGTTCCATCAAAAGTGTGTGGTTTGCACCCCATGAAGGCTTTATAGGAGCATCCCTCGTTTGAGTTACCGGCTCCATTGTTGTTGTTGTTGTTGTTGTTGTTTTGGTTATTGTTATTATTATTGTTATTGTTGTTGGATGAGTGACCGGCCATGGCCGCATCTACGGCGGTGGCTATCATGCGTTGTAGAGCTTGTTCGGGTGTTTCACGGCGTGGTGCACGACGAGGAGGCATTGTTCCTTCAAAACAAAAGAATACCGTTGGTTAGTATTCTAAATAATACTAACCGTGATATGGAATAAAGATAGAGAGAAAATTTTCCTTGACTCGCCTTAAATTCTTTATGTCATAATGTCGGAACGTTCATATGAGTCACCGTAATATAATCCCGGAAATTATATTACCCTGATTCATATGTGCATTCGACATTATTTCATATAGTCAAGGTGGCGTGTCAATCAAATTAAACAACGTGAGATTTAGATGAAATAAGAGTAGATATGAGTAGAAGCGTTCGAGTATAAATGCACAAATAGTCAAGTAATTCCTACTTAAAGTCTATATGCCGGTTGTAGTCTAGACTCACCAATGTACCCTATGACTCGGGGTTGACACCAATGAACTCTAAATCCCTACAACCAACGCTCTGATACCATCTGTAGCGACCCGACCAAATCATGTTTGACGGCGCCGACTACTTCGGTCCCGTTGCGTGGTCATAAGTCTTTATTATGACTTTTGACCAAAATATGTCTCATTTATTTTATAAGAAAAAGGATGTTTCAAGTTAACAAATGTAGTTCGAAAGACTAGTTACATTACAATGTTTAACGTACGAATGAAACCGATGCGACACAATTTAAAGTAGTCAAAAGACGCTCCATCTATGCATGTATACTCGACATCCAAGCAAGTATCAAAAAGAGTGCGGAAGAATGTATCAAGTAGCTTTCAAGGACCTGAGAAAACATATAGAAAACTGTCAACGAAAACGTTGGTGAAATCATAGGTGTTTTAGTAAACGTTGCATTTGAACCACAAGATTTAATATAATATGATTATCTAAATCATTTGCATTCCAAAGTTGTTATTTGTTTCGCGGGTACCCAATTATCAAACTTAACTGTTTTGCACCCTTCGCGTAGTGTTAGAACATACACTAGACCCGAAAATATATTTCATCCGCTAACGGTAGCGAACCGTCCGAATGAGGCTCGTCAAGCCCATGCGATCACATAATATAAGTTCACGTTTACACCCTGCAAGTGTAACTAATGATAATTGAATTGAGGCTTTTTGTTCAAACCCGTACGTGGAATGTTCGTTTTCGTACTTGTGTTCAAAGTGTAAAAGTATGATACGTATATGTTTCTCATCCCATAGTTTAAAGCATAAAAGTTGTTTGAAGGATGGGACTATGATCTCACCTTGAGTGCACGTATGAAAAGTACTTCACAAAGTAACGTGTGCGAAGGATAGTGCTAGTCTTGACCTAAACCAATAGGTCGTATCAATAACGGTAAACACGATAGGTCAAAGATGTTTAATTAGTCCTATGGCTCGTTACGACTCGATTTTGTAGCATGTGAATCAAATTGTCAAGTTTCATGCAAGATACAAGTACAGAAACAAGTTAGGAAGGTTGCATAATCATTTGGTTAAGTTTGACAAAAAGTCAAACTTTGGTCGATCAAAGTCAACGAAAGTCAACACGTTCGGGTCGGGTCCCGAACTATTTTTCTGAGGTTTTTATTCATATATAAGCATGTTAGAACAAGTCTCATGTGAATCGGAGGTCCATAGTGTGCCAAACATTTTTCGTATTTTGACCAAAGAGGTCAGAAACTGGACACGGCTTAGGCCGCGCCGCGGCCCCAAATTTTCGCGCCGCGACAATACACGGGAACTGGTACTTGGTCAGTCTCAAATGTCCAAGTCTCAATTCCAAACACTTTCAAGCATAACTCGCAAACCGCTAATACTTAGAACTCGTATCTTATATCGTTAGAAAGGTAATTTGACAAAGAACACATCTAAATACATTTCACCAACCAAAAATGTTATTTGTAACAATCGGCTTTCCAAGGTAAATGATCAATTAATGCACATATTTTATACAGAAATTTGATAAGTGAACATTTATGATTCGGGCATTTAATGCATACATATAACATGCCGTTTTGTAGGTAATCGAGCATACAATACAACTAACTACTTACTAACTACAATTCATGTCATTCAATGCATCAAATATTCATTTCAAGCTTATCAAACCCTAACCCGAATTCACCAAAATCACTAATCAAGTTTATGGAGTTTTCTCAAGCAACCTACACATCAATTTGAAGCTAGTGATACTAGGAACACATTTAATACATGCATTTATAACATTTAACAACATTCAAACAACCAAATCACCAAATCAAACACACCAAAGTTCATACTCAAGCTAGTTACTTCAAATAACGAAATCGAGCATATAAATCATATATTCATGTTAGACTTGAGCCATAGACACTAATTAACAACTTTATAAGTTCAAAAATATCAAGAACACAAAATCTAGTGATTTTAGAAAGTTACACAAACTTGATGAAGTCGGTATGGAATCGAAGAGGAAGTTGCAAGTATTTCAAATATGTAATTTGTTTTGCAAGACACCCGCTAGCTTGGATTTAGATGATGATTCCTTGTTTGAGAAATTGAGAGAAAATATGGAAGTAGAAGAAGAAAAGGGAAAATGAAAAAGAAAAGATGGGGGTGGGGGTTGACTAGTCAAAGGCTAGTCACCTCTTTGGCATTTTGGCGAAACTAGTCCCTCAAGTTCGGTTGCGGGTGCGTGAATTACCTAGACGAGATATTTTTAAAACACATATTAACGGGAGATGTTATAAACATATAACGGGATTTAAATAGTTAAACGGAAAAGTAAACGGAAAAAGGCGGGATGTTACACCACAGGTTAATGGTGTATCCGAAAGAAGGAACCGAACCCTAATAGATATGGTTCGATCTATGATGGCTAGAAGCTCGTTACCTCTATCATTTTGGGGTTATTGTCTATGCTCCGCGGCTCGTATTTTAATTATGACCCCAACCAAGAAAGTGGAACGAACTCCTCATGAGATGTGGTTTGGAAAACCTCCATCTCTATCATACTTAAAGGTATGGGGATGTGATGCTTACCCTAAGCGTTACGTCCCTAATAAGTTGAATGCTCGATCCACAAAGTGTATCTTCATAGGATATCCCAAGGATGATATGGGATACTATTTCTATGATCCAACCGAGCAAAATGTATTTGTTGCTCGAAAGGCTGAATTCCTTGAAACTAAGTTCCTAATGGAAGGAAATAGTGAAAGGAAGATAGATTTTGAAGAGGTTCAAGATCAAGTAGATGATACACAATTGGTTGACACTTGCACGCAACATGAAAATGTTGAGAGTGATTAAATGGATGATCAAAATACATAAAACGTTCGCAGATCTGGTAGGATTAGTAATCCTCCTGAAAGATATGGGTTTCTCATGGATGGTTACTATGTGGTTGATTTGGATGAACCAACAAACTACCAAGATGCTTTATCAAGGATTGATAAGGATAAATGGCAGGAAGCCATGAACGCTGAGATGCAATCCATGTATGACAACTAAGTTTGGGAACTTGTTGAACAACCTACTGGCTCAAGGCTAGTTGATTGTAAATGGCTTTTCAAAATGAAAACCGACATACATGGAAACTTGGATACATATAAAGCTAGACTTGTAGCAAAAGGTTTCACTCAAACTCAAGGGGTAGACTATGATGAAAATTTTTCGCCTGTGGCAATGCTAAAGTCTATTAGGATATTACTTGCAATTGCTGCTCATTATGATTATGAAATATGGCAAATGGATGTCAAGACCGCTTTCCTAAATGGACATCTTGAGGAAGATGTCTATATGGTTCAGCCTGAAGGTTTTGTTGATCCTAAATATCCTAAAAAGGTACGCAAGTTAAAGAAATCAATCTACAGATTGAAACAAGCATCTAGAATGTGGAATCATCGTTTTAATGAGGAGGCCAAGAAATTTGGCTTCATTAAAAATGGTGATGAAGCTTGTGTATATGAGAAAGCTAGTGGGAGCACTATCATGTTCCTTGTACTATATGTGGATGATATATTGTTATTTAGGAACGATATTCCGGCAATGCAAGATGTTAAAACTTGGCTAAGTAAATGCTTCTCCATTAAGGATCTTGGAGAATCACAATACATTTTGGAGATTGGGATCTACAGGGATAGATCTAAGAAACTGATAGGTTTGAATCAAAGTGCATACATTGAAAAGATCTTGAAAAGGTTGAAGATGAAGAACTCTAAGAAAGGTTTGGTACCTATTCAAAGATGAACGCTTCTCAGTTCATCCCAGTATCCTACCACGAAAGATGAACAAGAGAGAATGAAGAAAGTCCCGTACGCATCTGCTATTGGGTCAATCATGTATGCAATGATATGCACTAGACCGAATGTGTCATGCGCTCTCAGCTTGACAAGTAGATACCAGAATAACCCAGGAAACAGTCATTGGATTGTTGTCAAAAGTATATTGAAATATCTTAGGAGGACTAAGGATATGTTTCTAATATATGGGTCTGGTGAGGAGGAACTCGCTGTAAAAGGTTACGTGGATGCGAGTTTCCAAACTGATCGAGATGATTCTCGATCACAATCCGGTTATGTCTTCACATTAAATGGGGGTGCGGTCTCTTGGAAAAGTTCAAAACAGGATGTTGTTGCATTATCCACTACAGAGTCAGAGTACATTACCGCCTCATTGGCAGCTCAGGAAGCTGCATGGATGAAGAAATTCATCGACGACTTAGGAGTAGTCCCTTCCATTCAGGACCCTCTTGAGATCTTTTGTGACAACGAGGGTGCGATTGCTCAAATCAAGGAACCTCGTGCTCACCAAAAGACCCGTCACATTGAGCGGAGATTCAACTACATAAGGGATGAAGTTGAAAAGGGAAAGATATGTATTAGCAAAGTTCATACAGATCTTAACATAGCGGATCCTCTCACGAAGCTCTTACATGGAGCAAAACATACAGGACATGTTTGTGCATTAGGGCTTCGATATTCTAGTGATTAGTCATGATCTGTTTTAAGTATTGTATCAGAACGAAGTTGTTCAAACTCATTAATATGATTATGGTATTTATTTTGAGTTATGTTCCTATTTTGCATATTTTATCCATGAATAAGTAATTATTCTAAATTCCGTAGTCGATCACATTTGTGGGAACAAGTGTGAGGTTTAGACTATTATGAACTTGGATTGGTATACATTCACGGGATGAATGTGGGGCAAGGTTGCAACCAAGGTTCATAAATATTTGTGGGATACAAATGTTGGAAGACCCGCCCTCAAGATTTACTAAATGGAACCTTTGTGGTTGATCACATGTAATCTTGAGTAAAGGCGAATATCATTATATCCTCTGACCTGAGATACATATTGGATTCGTATATTTACCAAGTATTGTGCCTTGATTCTTTCCTTCACTATTCTGAAACATGGTAGTTCATAAGGAAGAGCTCAGGTATAATGCAAGGTGTATATTTAGGACATATGTAGTCAAGATGGAATTTGTCCCTCTTATTCGTTGAGAGTTAGATGCCTAAGGCCTGATAAAGTTAAATCTAAAAGAGAGTGATCACTCTGTATCTCTTGGATTTAACATGACATCTAGGACGAAAGGATATAATGAAAGATTCACCTATTCATATTCGAGATGGGAACTCGAAAGGGATGATGTTATTGAATGGCACAAAGTCATAACATATTGGGGGTGATGGACGGTCGTTAGGTGGTATCCATCACTTGCATTAATTTCTTATGTTTCTCGTGCAAGTGGGAGATTGAAGGTATTTCATATGCCCGAGAGACATATTAAATTAAAGTGGCTAATATTTTTTGATCCAAGTCAGGTCATACCTAATAACAAGCTTACCGACACCTTATTCGTATTTGATATTAACGATTGGATCATTGATCAAATACGCGACACTTGAACTTTAAGAAAAATGGTTTTCTGAAATATTACTTGATGTGTACATATATATATATATATATATATATATATATATATATATATATATATATATATATATATATATATATAAATTATGGAATAATTTATATAATATGGATTTAATTATTTATAGGTTAAATAATTAATAATGTTATGTTACATTTTTTATATAATTGGTTTTATATAAAATGTACATAATTAAAATGCTAGTTTATAAAATGGTTTTATAAAATCTTATTTTTTTATAAAACTTATTTTATTAAGCTAATTTGGAAGTGGCATGGGAGTCTTCACAAGCATGTCATTTTAACATGCCTTTTACTTGATTACTTGTATTCTACTGTGATATTAACCAAGGCATTGTTGACCACCAAGATACATGCATTTTACACATCAAAATACACTCCAAAAAAACTGCATAAACTCTCCCAAAAGGGGCTGTAGGCTGTGGGGTTTTAGAGCAACAAGAGGGTTCTTAATTTGGTTTTTGGAAGCTAAATTTAAGTGTCAACAAATCCTAACCAAAGTATAAGGTGTTGGTGATAAGCTTGGAGTATTACAACTTGAGGTTTCATACATTTTGGAGCTCCATTCATCATCATCATCATCTTCTTCATTTACTAGCAAGCTTGGAGTAGGTATAATCTCTTTACTTGCTTGTAGTTTGTAAGTATATATCACAACTTGATCCTAATTGGGATTTAACTTTAATTGGTTAAAGATTAACAAGTTCTAAATGGTAATCCATACATGTTTGCGCTTTGATTTGATTCTTAAAATGTTTTAGGTATTATGAAACTTGTTAAATCCCAACATGTCATTGATTTCGGAAACTTATGGGATAAGTATTTACCACTGGCTGAGTTCTCATACAATAACAGCTACCATGCAAGCATTAAAGCTATACCTTTCGAAGCGTTGCATGGAAGGAAGTGTTGATCTCCTGTTGGTTGGAGCGAATTGGGAGATAGTCAGTTGACAGGTCCTGAGATTATTCAGGAGACAACTGAGAAAGTCCTACAGATTTAGGAATGACTGAGAACGGCTCGAAGTCGTCAAAAGAGTTACGTCGATGTCAGACGGAAGGACATAGAGTTCCAAGTTGGTGACACGGTTATGCTTAAGGTATCACCTTGGAAAGGTGTTGTACGATTTGGGAAACGAGGTAAACTGAGTCCTAGATATGTTGGACTGTTTGAGATCACTGAAAGAGTTGGACCGGTAGCATACAGATTAGAACTGCCACAAGCACTCAGCGGTATTCATGACGTTTTCCATGTATCCAATCTAAAGAAGTTCCTAGCCGATGATAATTTGATTATTCCTTTAGAGGAACTACCTATCAACGATAAACTTCATTTCATTGAGGAACCTGTTGAAATCTTGGGCCGTGAAGTCAAACAGTTGAAGCAAAGCAGGATTCCTATCGTTAAAGTTTGGTGGAACGCGAGAAGAGGACCAGAGTTCAAGTGAGAGCGTGAAGACCAGATGAGGCTGAAGTATCCGCAATTGTTTCCCAAGGAAACTACTTCAGTAGACGATCACTAAAATTTCGGGACGAAATTTTCAATAACAGGTGGGTAATGTAACAACCCTGATTTTTCCGTTACTTCCGTTAACCTTCCGTTAGTTTATTTAATGGTGATTATTTAAATTTTATGTGTTTATGTGTAATAAATACATACTAGATCTTCGGAGGGTTACAATAATTAATATGGGTTGATATTAATTCAAATAAATATTTCGGATAATGAAATACGATAAAAATGATACGATTTTGATAATAGCTTTTTGAGCAACGAAACGCTCGGGTTTATTTTAATAATTAATTTTATTAATTATTAACTTTTTAAAATATTTAATTTATTGGGTTTTTAATAAATTAAGCGATTGGTTGCATTTAACGATCGGTTAGCGTTCCGGGCCTTCGGTACGACTAAACATCACTTAAAACGGACCACGATTACATAGAATTGCAAAACAAGAACCCGAGAACCCCATAGAGGGCCCCATTCGGCCTCCCCCCTCCCCTCCCCCCCTTTATTTTGTTAAATATTGGTTTAGTTGAGGGACTTATGTGTATTTATCTATTTTAGGGCTAAATATATATACTTGTGATAAAATTAAACTGCCTAATTATTCCCTAACCCTACCAGCCGACTGCCTCTCCCCCCTGGCCTCTCTCTCACGTCGATCACCATCACCATTATCATACCTTCAATTTTCAATTTTTGATAGAACCTTGAACACGAAAGTTGCAATTCTCGATCTCCTCTACGCGTTGATATAATTCTTTTAGCGATCTAAGGTATAATTGCATAAACCCTAATTCTCAAAATTTGATTTTCATGAGAGTTTCATAGTTATCTTGTCAATTGCTAAAGTCTATACGCGTACGTGTTAATCGTTATCGTTATTATGATTGTTTGATGTGCTAGGGTTTAAAAACGAATTTGTATTTGCTTGATCAGAAAAATTAAGTTTTTCAAATGTTAATTATTATGTTATAATCAGATTCCTTGTGAAAAACTATTGAGTTTAGGCTTTGGATTCGCTTGATTTCGTTTCCGTATGATTAAGTTATGTCGATTTGAATTATCGTTGTGTTTTTGTTGCTTGATCAGAAATCTGGTATTGATAAACAATGAATTGGCATGTGAGACTTACACCACTGGAAATATAATTTAAAAACACTCAATTTAGACTAGGATATCATGTCATTTTCTTATGTATAGCCCAAGATATGCTTGAATTAGTGTAAAGGTAGTTTTATATAGCACTTGCATGAAAATAACCTTGTATGATAAAATGTGTTAACTTCTGTGATTAAAGCTTTGCATATTTGAAAAGTTGACAAAAATTAATTCATCTTTCATGTGGATATCATAGGCTAATTGTATCTAGATCTTCGGATAATCGCATGCAAATGTAAATAACTAAATGAGAATCGAATCTGTAATTTGCTCAAGGTTTTGTACCCTGTGGATTGTGTGAATTGTATGAACATTTATGCTTCTAGAAAATGAAACTTAACATGATATGTGACTTATTGTTAGTTTATGTAAATCTCTGAAACCTTATGCATTGGGCACAATAGAGCCATACTTTATGTGAATTCTGATTTGAGCTGAAAACTGAATGTTCAAATTGCACGAATAAACTGTACAAATTGGCTAAACAAAAGTTGCTAGAT
This sequence comes from Rutidosis leptorrhynchoides, assembly GCF_046630445.1. Taxonomy (NCBI): domain Eukaryota; kingdom Viridiplantae; phylum Streptophyta; class Magnoliopsida; order Asterales; family Asteraceae; genus Rutidosis; species Rutidosis leptorrhynchoides. The sequence continues at coordinate 225,826,666 of NC_092336.1, forward strand.
TTTTTATATGTGTTACGTTGATTTTTCCTTAAACTATAGCCATTGGTCTGGTATCAATTTCATGTTCCTAACTCCGGTTATAGCCAAAATGAAATCAGTGCGCGGTCAGAAACTGACTTGGCAAACCCCAAATGTATCTCTTCTGATTCCTGACTTTTAATTGTCGTATGAGTCCCTGGCCAGACTTTTTGGAATCAATTTGAAATATATTTATGATCTGGAGTTTGTCATATTTACTTGAATTTTTTACTATGAGATAATGTGCTAAGTATGCTACGTGTTCATAAACTTTGTGCATGACGATAAACTGAAATTGTGAAAATGATCATTCATGACCTAAAACGTATTATTTGACTTAGGTTTGACATGTTGACCAATATTTGACATGAACCTACTGATGTTGACTTTAGTTGACTACTTTGACCAAGTTTTACTTTCGGTTTGACTTCGGTTGACTTTGTTTGACTTGCATGATATAGTTGACTTTTACTTTGAAACGCGTCGAGTTGAGCAATAAGACAACGCACACTATGAAACCACACTTATATAAGATACATATATTGATCAACCTACATACGTATACTTAGGTTGCATTACTCGGCTATAAACCGTACAAGTTAATTGTCCACTTTTCAGTCCGAGCTTTATTCAAAGGTGAGTCTACAGTCCCACTTTTTACATGTTTTCAGGGATGAGAATACACGCTGTTATACTTACATCATCAAATGCTTTTGTATTGACATGAGAACTATATATGCATATTGAGTTTGTTCAAAAAGCCTCTAGCTTGAATACTTTTAATACCATCGGTGTAAGCACAATTTAGATGGACGGATCCGTTAGGTTGACAACCTCACCCGCTATAAAAACTGTGGTGCATTTACTTTGAACATTAAATACATTTGAATAAGTGTATAACATTTTAGGAGGTAAAGGCGGGTATAGTGGCTTCTATACTCGGGTCATTGCTAGTATTCAGGTGCTCATATTATGCAAACGTTAAAATCTCGTGGTCAAGGAAACTAAACTATTTTTCTGATAACCATTTTTCAGATACTATGATACGTTACTTGAAACAGTGGTTTACAAACATTTAAAACTAGACATGGTAATGTCTACAAGTATATGAAATGAAACTATTTTGGTGTCACACATTTGGAACTTGATATCACTGATTACGAACAGTTAACACTTGACATTGCTGTATGCAAACTTTTGATATAAAATTTTGGTGGTCTTCCACTATTAAACGTTTTTCGGAAATATAGTATTTTTTTAAGCATACTGTATTGTTTAATTAAAACCTGTAGATTCACTCAACATTATTGTTGATTCATTTTGCGTGATTTAGTCTCAGGTATTAATTGCTTCCGCTGTAGAATATTGCTGTTACGTAGAAGTCAAGCCAAGCACTAGGACCAGAGTTAACGTTCCGTTAAAGGGATTTTTGACGAGGTGTTATATTTGGTATCAGAGCTGTGGCTATAGGTAACTAGGATACATTAGTGCGTCTTACCGTAGGGCGCATTAGTGAAGTCTAGTCTATAGCCGTGTGTCTTGGATGACTTTTATACACTATACCTGCACTATTTGCTTCACAATGCTACATGTAGGGCTACACATTACACCACATACATATACGCCTTATACCATGCGACATGGACTTGGACTAAATATACTATATCACGAAACACATACGTACACCCGAAGCCATATTTAACTAAATTAAGTTGACTACGCCATCTTGAACTTATGGAGTGATGTCGAATAGAAATTTGAGATAGCGTAATGTAATGACCGGGATTACATTACGTTAACTCATATAGAAGTTCCGACATCACAAAATTAGGAATTGGGTCTGAGTCAAGTAGGTCACCTGGATAGACAACATTTAGAACACAAACCGTATAACCCCGAATGTGAGAAGAAACTTACCATGTGCAAATTAATTGTTAATATAGCTTATAAGTAACTTGTGATCTTGACCCAACTCATCACTGCTCGACACTGTCTATCACCACCAATCACTACTTGTCACTACTAAGACACTACTTGAACACACTCGTCATCTCATACCACTACTCAGTACCGTTATCATTGATAACTACTACTCAACACCGCCTCTCACTGCTAGTCACGACTGATCGCTGCTTCTCACTGCTTGTCATTACTAAATACTACTTACTACTACCCCTTGCTACTTGCTACTACTCAATACTACTCATTACTGCTTACCACTACTAAGTAATACTCGACACTACCAACACCTCCGCATTTTACTACTCGCTAATGTGCATCACAACTCATTTCTGATACGTCTTTAGAGGAGGAATTCCTGATAAACGCCCGCACAATACGTAGTAGATATTGTCCACTCGATTACCAACTTACCTATCATTTAGCCATCCACCGTCCCTGATTTGATTTTCCAACACGAGCCTACCGACTGAAGACCATTATGCCTTATTGGGTGCATTAGAGTACATGTGCATATACTTATGATGTGAGCATGCTATCTAACAACTTATACGTCACTACTATCATCACTGCTTATCACAACCCATCGCTACTTATCGCTAACGCCACCACTCATTGCTACTAGTAATACTACCCGTTACCATATCCCTCATCATTTTGTTCCAACATACTATTCTTAAGCGACAATGATTTTCATTATACCCACAAACATTACCAACCAACTTTGAACACATCGACGCGAACTACACTTCATCTGTTCCTGCGAGACACACCCGTCTGGGAGTTTGTACCAACCCTTTACGATTAAATATCATATTTTGTTTGAGTTGCCATTACATCTTGTTCATTTTCGTTTTCCATGAAAATCATCACGTTCTCGCTCATCAACCATAATGTTTATATATGCTGTTAACACCGGTGCTGAGAGAAGCTTTAACGCTAGAGAAATTGGTCACGACGTTTATAAACCTGTACCTTCCTTAGACAACGTGTACTCTATAAAACTACTAAACTTGGAAGTTTTAACTTAGTGGTTGAAACAAACTGGTTATCTGACGATACAATCGAGGCAGCTATGACCAGAAGACTATTCGAATTTCTTTCATCGACGATAATAGTGTACGAAGAAGAGATCAGTACACCGTCATGTTACACTAATTACTCGAAGGTCCAGAAGTACAGGAGATGAGAATGTCTCGCAATTCTGGCACATGTGAGTAAATATGAGCTGACATTTAAGAGACCCAAATATTTCCCAACTATTAGAGATTGTCCTGAGGTTACACGTCCACCCCACAGTGAGGTCAAATTTCGGATTGATTTGGTGCCAGCAGCTGCACCCGTTACGCGTACAATATACACATTTGTACCTTTAGAACTACAAGAGCTTCCCATAGTGAAGAACATGAGGGTTGTAATGCCCTAAATTGTGACATGTACGAGAAGGTGTGTCACATAACCACGAATTCCTAAATTGGAGCTCCAGTCTTGTTTGTTAAGAAGAAGGATGGGTCGATGAGATTGTGTATCGACTACAGAGCATTGAACAAGTTGACAATCAAGAATTGGTATCCGCTACTGAGGATTGATGACTCATTTGATCAACTACAGGGATCTAGTTGTCATTCGAAGATTGATTTGAGATTCGGGTATCACCAATTGAGAGTCAAGGAAGCTGATGTCCCGAAGACGGTGTTTAGAACACGTTATGGACATTATGAGTTTACAGTGATGCAGTTTAGTTTGACGAACGCACCAGCAGTGTTCATGGATCTCATGAACCGTGTGTGAAACCATACCTAGATAAATTCGTCATTGTGTTATTGATAATATATTGGTGTACTCCAAGAACAAGGAAGAGCACGAATAGCATCTACATTCGATATTGGCCATGCTTAGAGGAGATCAATATTGGCCATGATTCGTATACGTTGATTTTGTACGGGGCGTCACATTTGGTATCAGAGCTAGGTTGTAGGGAATAAGTCTGCATTAGTGTGTCTTGACTGAGTCGACTAGAATTTACTAATAGGACTAATCTACATCTTGATCGTTTACCCGATCCTGCGAAAACTGCTTATTGTAACTGTTTACTGCTATATGATACTGCTTTGTGGAACTGCTTTATGCTACTGCTATACACTACTGCTATATTCTACTGTTATATATTACTGCATGTTACTGCTTATTACTACTGCATGCTACTACTATCTACTTTTGATTGCATAATACTGCTATATACTACTACTTCCTACAACTACTAAATACCACTGTCCCCTGTGACTGCTATAGGCAACAACTGTATACTACTGTCATTTTTTACCACTATATGTAACTACTGTATGACACCACTAGTATTACTCTGTTATGTACTGCCTTAGACTACTGTTGTAGGTTACTATTGTGTGCCGCTATGATATACTATGTGCTAACGTTTCTAATTAATCGAGTCGAGTGTTAACTCACATGTATCTGAATAAACTTTGAAATTTCTTGCACCATAAGATATTTTCTCAATCCATTCTCACTCATCCGACTTTGGGGACTATTATCCTGATCCATCATTTACCACCATCCACCCGATCCCGAGAATGAAGTGATTCCTTGCGCAATCGAAGAAGAATTCCCCTCGGTGCATGCAAAAACAAGAGTAGATCCCTTAAAAGAGGAACCCTCCGTGGAATGGACGGAGCAACCACACCTTGTCACACTTACCATGCTCACCGTGGTGGGCCACACACGATGTACAAACTCTCAGAATAATGCTCAAATCTCACAACCTGGTATACTATTTACCTCCATCCTACACCATCCGTCCGAGATCTAACAACATAGTTGGACTTAGGTCCCTAACACTCTTATACATTAAGATATTAGAAGGGAATTTAAATTCCCCCAGGTTGGAGTATCTTCTGTTGATGCTCATCTATACCCAATGACTTCAGAGTCGCCTCACATTGACCTATATCATTCCTGGTCCGACATGAGGACACGATTGAAGCTCTTTAAAGGAACCTGGAAGCATTGCACGGACCCGAGCATTTTAAAGACATGCACCGACACATTTAAACATCGATGCGTACCCTACGAAACCTATGCACCTACACCGACAAGCCGTGGGATAAAGTATGCATATTTCCCATTGGATAGCAAGGATGGAGCACCACTTAGACGGAGTTGAGTAGAAACTCGAAGTTGATCATGTTATCTTGAACTTGTGAAGTGATGACGAAATGGAAGTACGAATTAGTTTAATATAATGACGACTGGCCGACGTGATTATATTGCGGTAATTCATACAGAAGTTTTGATGTTGTTACATGAGGAATATGAAGTGATCAAAGAGAATTTTGGAAGACACAGTGGTGTGTTTATTAGGCGGACTACTAGAAGTGGAGGAAGAATGGCCACATGGCCAAGGAGGTCAAAGGGGACTCACATGGATCTGGAGTATAATGGAGACTACATTTCTTCTCAACAATATCATTGTTTCAGAGTTGTTTACTACTGGAGCGGTTAGTACCCTAGATCTAAGAACTTTAGTGTTTTGATTAGTAAGCCCTTTACACCCATGGACGTTAAGTATATTTTATGGAGCAAAGCAATGGAAAAATAATAAAGGTAGATGAATAATTTAAGGTAGTACCTTAAAATTAACAGGTGGGTCATTTGGAGATGACCTCATGTCAATAAAACTTGGAAGTTGTAAAGTAGTAATTGGAAAGGATTAGTTACCTACGCACAAGTAGATGTTATTTGAGAAGATTGATAGAATTTTTCACGGTAGTATAATAAGATTTGGTTGGAATGGACCTTATGGTTAAACTAACACCCATTAATTTGGGAAGCTTTGATGTAATAGTTGGAATGGACTTTAGGATTAACCTAATACCCATCAAGTTAGAAAGCTTTGATGTAATAGTCAGCATGGACTGGCTGTCCAAAGTAAAAGCTGAAGTTATCCGTGGAGAGAAGATTATTTGTATACCCCGTGAAGATGGTGTGCCATTAATTGTTTATGGGGAGATATGTAACCCAAAGCTGAACCTTATTAGTTGTATGAAGGCACAGAAGTTCGTGAGAAAAGGGCATTTTGCTATTTTAGCGCATGTGAAGAAGTTGGAAACAGAGGAGAAAAGCGTGAAGGATGTACTGATTGTAAACAAATACCCCGAAGTCTTTCCATAAGAGTTTCCAGGATTACCCCCACCGAGATCAGTGGAGTTTCAGATTGATCTAGTACCAGGAACTGCACCTGTAGCTAGCACACCTTATCGACTTGTACCAACCGAAATGCAAGAGTTGCAGAGTCAACTACAAGAATGGCTAGACCGTGGATTTATTCAACCAAGCTCTTCGCCTTGGGGCGATCCCATTTTGTTCGTAAAGAAGAAGGACGGATCTTTCCGTATGTGTAACGATTACCGCGAACTAAATAAGTTGATAATCAAGAACCGGTATTCCCTTCCCAGGATTGATGATCTATTCGATCAACTGCAAGGATCAAGCATTTATTCCAAGATTAATTTGCGATTAGGTTATCACCAGTTGAGGGTGAAGGAGGGCAATGTCCTCAAGACTGCGTTCCGAACTCGTTATGGTCATTATGAGTTTCTTGTAATGCCATTTGGTTTAACTAACGCACCTGCCGTATTTATGGATCTCATGAATCGCGTATGCAAGCCATACCTAGACAAATTCATCATCGTATTCATAGATGATATCTTAATCTATTCCAAAAGTGTAGAAGAACACGAACAACAACTTCAACTCATGCTTGAACTCTTGAGACAAGAGCAACTCTATGTCAAATTCTCCAAGTGTGAAATTTGGTTAAAGGAAGTTCAATTTCTTGGTCATGTTGTAAGCGATCAAGGTATCAAAGTCGATCCCGCAAAAATTGAAGCTATTAGCAAGTGGGAAACTCCCACTACTCCTACTCATATTTGCCAATATTTAGGCCTCGCCGGTTATTATCATCGATTCATCGAAGGTTTCTCTTTGATTGTGTGACGACCCGGAAATTTCTGACCAAATTTAAACTTGATCTTTATATGATTTCGACACAATAAGCAAAGTCGGTAATGTTGAGTCTCAAGATTTTTGAACTGTTTCATATATTCCATTGACCTTCGACCACTCCCAATGATTCACGAACAAGTGTTTGTAAATAAATATGTATATATATAAATGTAAGTATATATATAATAATTTAGAAATATAAAATATAAATTAAACATTTAAAAACTAAAGATGTAACATAAGATATAAAATAAATAAGTTGTGCTTAAAATGAATTTATATATAAATTATTTATATAATATGTACATTATAATATATATATATATATATATATATATATATATATATATATATATATATATATATATATATATATATATATATATATATATATATATATATATATATATATATATATAAGAATTTAATACTCAATATAAGTTATTATATATATTTATTAAATATTACATAATTAATAATTTGTATATATTAGAGGTAAATACAAGTTAAGAATATAGTCGTCATAATAACCTTATTATTACTTTCATTATTAATACTAATATCAATATCAATATTAGTTTTATGTATATATTATAATTGTAATTTAAATATTATCAGTTATGATTGTAATTATTAAGTATTAGTATTATAATTATTATTAGTATAATTATTATTAAGAATTTTAAATATTATGATTGTTATCATTGTTAATATCACTAATATATTGAGTAGTAAAATTTTGATTTAAATTATTATTTTTATATTTACCATTATCAATAAAAACATTATTATTATTATAAATATTCTTAGAAAATAATACAATTTATTATTATTATCAGTATTAATATAATTATCATTATTATTTATAATTATTATGAAAGCAATTAGTATTATTATTATTATTAATAATATATTTTAATTATTAATCTTAATATAATTACATAAATCATAAAAATAAAAAAATATATATAAGAACAGGTACGAATCTTGTTTAATTTCACAATCCAACTATTTCAGATTTTTGTTTCTGCCTCAAATTGGTTACATATCAATATCAATCTGTACGAAATTATTCCTTTCAATCCTTATTTAAATTCTTGTTTGAAATTGGAAACAATCAACAATAGTTAAAGCATACGAAATTATTCCTTTCCATCCTTATTTAAATTCTTGTTTGAAATTGGCAATAATCAACAATAGTTAAAGCGTACGAATTCACTTAGCCAACTTACTCCAATTCCATTCAATTTCTTCCTTCTTTCAACACATTATGATCTTGCTAACTTTTCACCACCATTAATCCCTAGCTGCCTTCTATCTTCCTGTTGCAACTAATGTTACTGCACTTTGTTCTACCTTCTGTCGACACAAAACACTTCAACCATAAATTTCACTTCAACACCTTCTACATTTTATTTTTCTTTTCTATCGAACCCAAAAGAGAAACTAACCGCTACGAGCAATCATAAAAGCACCACCACTTTTCTATTTCTTTTAGATTTTCTGCTACTAACAGTGAACCATTTATACAAAACACAATCATGAACAATCATCAAACTCAACCCACAAACTAATTACCGTTTATTACTAGTGTACTAGTGTTGATGCCATCAGTTAGAACCCACTTCAACTCATTAATTCACCACCACTTTGCACCCCGTAATCCTACAGCAACAACCACCTTCAAAACTCCATCACTTCATTCGGACAGAACCCACAAATCATGTACAACCACCACAAACTTTCATGAACATGCGCACAAACACTAGTCTCTTTTCCTTGTCTCTCTTATATTTTGATCAAAGAATTACCCTCACCACCACCTTTATATATATATATATATATATATATATATATATATATATATATATATATATATATATATATATATATATATATATATATATATATATTTTTTTTTTTTTTTTTCTTTCGTAACATCACCACCTCACCACCACCATTAAGCATGATAGAACACCATTGCTATTATTACTCGATCACTTCTACTGCAGCTATAAATACGACATCTATCTTCTGTTTCTTTGTCCAACACCAAGCGCACCTTTATATATAGAAAGAATTTACAAACTGAAACATATCTTTGAATGATAATTGAATACCTGCTAAAGAATAAAAGAGTTGTTAGTGATGATTGAAAGGTATCCAAGAAAAAAAACGTGTGTACCCATTTCACCACATAATTTTCTTTTCAAAAAGCCATTCCAATAAAATATATGTTGGTTAGAACCCACAAGGAAAGTGATTGCAAGTTGTCGAGCTGTTTAACTATTTTCTTTCCACGAACAGGGTTTATCAAAAAGGGATAATTGGGCTGCAGTTTGTCTTATTAAATAGGCCTAATTACTTGTTAGTGGACTAGTATGATCTTGTTTCTATTTGGGTTTATAAGATAAAAAGGGTCACGATGCTAGAAGTCATCGAAGCTGGTAACAGGTTCATACCTGAATGTAAAACAAACACACAATTATTATTAGTGAAGCAATTATGAGAATAATTAGAGTTAAGTTATGTTATATTAATGAGGATGATAGGTAAAACGGGTTTGAACTCTTTTGATCAATTTAGAATGAGAAGAATTATGATTTCGTTATGGTTAGGATTATGATGATAGATGACTTCAAGAAGATAAATATAGTCATTGAGGATGATGAAAATCACGATCATAAAACGAGAATATGGAAGTAATGAGAATAGAAAATAAACAAGTATGGTGATTCATGAATCGATGGCGATCGTGATGATATGAATGATGAAGATGGCTTGAGAATATGATTATATGAGTAAGATTGAAGAATGATGGAAGTGATAATGATTGGTAAAAATTCCAGGTGAATTGGGTATTGAAGAAGGAGGAGAAACTGAAACCTATACGACTTAAATAAAATATAGATGCTAAGTATTTAAGAAATGTAACAGACAGATGGATGGTTTGGAAGTTTGGGTTTAAGCGGGAGGTCACGGGTTCGATCCCAGGTTGCGACATTATTTATTTAGCAATTTCCTTAAGGTAGTATACTTATTATTATTATTATTATCATTATTATTATTATTATTATTATTATTATTATTATTATTATTATTATTATTATTATTATTATTATTATTATCAAAATAAGTATTATCATTAATAATATCAATATTATTATCATTATCATTATTATTTTTAATACTAATATCATTATTATTATTAACATTACTAACTATAATTTTAGTTTTAAATGTATTTTGTATATAAAATATAACTAATTTTTTTATGATGTTAAACTAAAAAGATAAGATATCATAAAATAGATACAAACATTAGATATTTAAAAAGTATATATAATAAGTATACTACTTTCACTAATAAAATACTTTTTGTTCATTTACGTTTTAATATAACTCGAATTTATTAAAAAATACTATCATATTAAAAATTATGAGTTTTTAAAATATTAATACTAGATAATTATTCAAAATATATTAATAAGGTATATAATATATTATTATGATAATTTAATGAAATATATATAAAATAAAAATATTTAAGTAATTATTAATATTAAATTTAATAACACAAGTATATTACTAATATCAAAATATATATATTTATTTGAATATTATTATATGTGTTAATATACATACTTGATATAGGTTCGTGAATCCAAGGCCAACCCTACATTTGTTCAATGTCGTCATATGTATTTTTACTATAAAATACAGAATAGTGAGTTCATTTGATTCCCTTTTACTCTTTACATTTTTGGGACTAAGAATACATGCGCTGCTTTTACAACTGCTTTATTAAATGCTTTTGAAATATATTTTGAACTGCGAATGCATGAAATGCTTTTATAAATGTTTGACGAGATAGATACAAGCAAAACATTCATCGAATGAATTATTATGCGGACGGAAATTCTGTGGATTATTATTGAATTAGTTGGACGTGATAATTGCCACTAATTGTTGTGAATATTTTCCCCCTGATTATTATTTCTTGGTAACCTAAGAATTAGAATCGGGTATGGCCCTAATTCACGCGAATCCTAAAGGTAGCTATCGGGTTTAACACTCCCACCCAGAATGTTCACTAGACGGAAGAGCTAGTGGGCGTGGTGTTTAGTACTTCGAAGTTTATATATTATACAGACGAGATGTTCTGTTTTGGGGATATTATTTGTGAAGACCCGTCCTAATCCATCCGGACTAAGTCCATATCGATTATAAACGATTCACAACAGTTGATTACATCGTGAGGTACTTGACCTCTATATGATACATTTTACAAACATTGCATTTGTTTTTAAAAAGACAATCTTTCATTACATCAAAAGTTGACGGCAGGCATACCATTTCATAATATATCTAACTATAATTGACTTAATAATAATCTTGATGAATGCAATGACTCGAATGCAACGTCTTTTGAAATATGTCATAAATGACTCCAAGTATTATCTCTAAGATGAGCAAATGCACAGCGGAAGATTTCTTTAATACCTGAGAATAAACATGCTTTCAAGTGTCAACCAAAAGGTTGGTGAGTTCATTAGTTTAACAATAATAATCATTTCATAATTTTAATAGACCACAAGATTTCATATTTCCATTTCTCGTAAACATACATCCCATGCATAAAGACAAAAATATCATTCATATGGTTTGAATACCTGGTAACCGACAGTCACAATATATATATATATATATATATATATATATATATATATATATATATATATATATATATATATATATATAAGAATATCCCCATCATTCCGGGATCCTCCTTCAGACATGATATAAATTTCGAAATACTAAAGCATCCGGTACTTTGGATGGGGCTTGTTGGGCCCAATAGATCTATCTTTAGAGTTCGCGTCAATTAGGGTGTCTGTTCCCTAATTCTTAGATTACCAGACTTAATAAAAAGGGGCATATTCGATTTCGATAATTCAACCATATAATGTAGTTTTGATTACTTGTGTCTATTTCGTAAAAACATTTATAAAATTTGCGCATGTATTCTCAGCCCAAGAATATAAAGGGTAAAAAGGTAAATGAAACTCACCTAATGTATTTTGTAGTAAAAATACATATAACGACATTGAACAACTGAACAAATGCAGGGTTGACCTCGGATTCACGAACCTATATCATTTATATATATATTAACACATATAGTAACATTTAAACAAGTTTTATATATTATTAATAATATACTTTATAATTTTGTATGTTATATTAATAAATAGTTTAATTATAACTATTTTATATATTTTAGATAATTATATATGTGATTATAATAAAAATAATTTAATCTATTATTTATATCTTAATTAATATATTATAATAATAACATTTTAGTTAAATGTTAGTTAGTTAGGATATATGTAAAATATATATATATATATATATATATATATATATATATATATATATATATATATATATATATATATATACCATTTGTTTATTATAATATTACTATATATATATATATATATATATATATATATATATTTATATAAATACCATTTGTTTATTATAATATTACTAAAACAATAATAATAATGATAATAACAATAATAATAATGATAAAAATGATAATAATAATTTTAATAATCTTAGTGATAATACTAATAATATTATTAATGATATTATTAGTAATAATATTAATGATATTAATAACAGTACTTAATAATTTATTTAAATCATAACTTAAATCTAATCTTAATCATTTTCTTAATAATATTTGTATTTATAACTTTTATTTTTATAATCTTAGCCTCATTAAATCTGAACATTTATAATAATAATAATAATAATAATAATAATAATAATAATAATAATAATAATAATAATAATAATAATAATAATAATAATAATACCTAATATAAAAGGATCTGTGGTTTGTTGGTGGCTCATAAGTAGATCGAGGGGAGCAGAAGCAGTTCTCAGAAAAACATCACGGTACCAGTATCCTCGATCCTTCAATCGATCGATCGATCAGTGACAATCATCAAAGTGTAACGGAATCATTAATTCATCATCATCATCATCATATTAACATCTTCACAGATTAATCGAATGACAATCAACACGGAAAAGCAGGTCAAATGATTCGTTATCATCATCATCATCATCATCATCATCATTGATCATCATCCATTATCAATAGATTAATCGATCAGGTAGTTAGTTCCTTAATTGGCGAATCAGGTAATAAATTCTCTTAGTTTCTTCATCTCTATTTATTTACTCTGTACTTTTTAATTGGATTAACCTAAGTGGTATTAAATGGTGTTCTTGGTAATAGTCGACTATAGTCAATGATCTAATTATGTTTTCGATTAATAACAGCAGCAGTAGCGAATAACAAATATTAAACAGCAGCCTAAATGGGTTTTGATTGCTAATGGCCTTCGTTTTTGAATGGTTTTCAATGGTTTTGATTTTGATCTGGGTTGAATTTTGGAATAGGAGGTATTGCCATGGTAACTAGGCCTGCAACAATATTTGTGTTGGTGGTCGAGCAGGTTCGAACAGAAAACAAATAATAGTGCAGTAGCAATTGCAGCTGCCAACACCTAAGGTAAGTTTAGTTTGAATTTATTGAAAACTTGGCATTTACATCTGATGCATTTCTTTTAAAAATTACACTAGTCAAGATTTGATTTGGAAAAGACTGTACGGTATATATCAGGTCTGGAGTTTCATGGAATAGCGAGGTTGTGGTTTGTGTTGAGCAGAGAACAAGTAATTTTGATGGTGTGTGTGTGATGTGTTGTTTAATGACAGGAAATAAATAAAGGTTCCAAGTGGTGGTTTAAAGCTTCAAGTGGTTGTTTATGTTGTTGATTAGTGTCGTGCAAATAGAATTACAAAACAGAAATAGCAGTAGCATAATAGCTAGTTGTCGATGATTGTGGTTGATGGTGTTGGATAGCACAGAAATGAAAAATAAGAATGTAGGTTAGTGGTTTGATCAAACAAAAGGAAGTAATAGCAGCAGCATATTTTAATATGTTAATGGTGCTGGTTGGGATTTAATTCTAACAGAAGTAAAAGTAATAACTGCAGCAGAGGTTAGTAAGGTGGTGAGGTGGGTTACTGACCGAACAGAAGTAGATAATAACACAGGTAGCAGCTGCAAACGTGGTGATGGCGGGTTGTCGAGAAAGAAGAAGAAAATGATCGATTAAGATGATGAACTTGTAAATTGTTTTTCGTTGTGGAGGATGATTTTGTATGTGAAGTTATTGATCTTGAATGTGTGGGTATGTATATATATCTATATGTATATAATCTATACATCTATATATGGTTACGTATATATATGTATAAAGAGTTTCTTTTAGATAGATAAGAGAAGAAGGAATTATTGATGTTTGACAATCATAAAAAGAAGTTAAAAGCATAAAAACAAAATGGGTTGTGTGGATGTCGATATATAGAAAAGAAATAAAGGAACGCAAGTGGGGTGGTGGGTTTGATTGTTGTTACATGTATTTGTATATCTAATGTATATATATAAAAAAATGTGATATCATGAAATAACTAAAGATGTATAAATTCGGTGATGATAACATACAAACACATACAGTAACACCATAATGATAATTATCAAACACATATAAATCTTGATTTCAATCTTTTGAATATTATTAATAATATTTAAATTCATTGCTTCTATACTTGCAAGAAAGGTGCCAGCATATAGACATAGTAATATTGTAAATAATTTAATAATAATATTAAAATAATAATACCAATCTACTCACTGAAAGAAATGGAACGTGAAGAAACAGTATTCGAAGTAGTGGAGTTTACCTTTACAACTCACATTCAACATTGTTGTCTCAATATCACGAATAGACAGGAAACTTAATCAGATAAAGATATGTAACAACCTACAACTCATTATTTATTTTATTTTTATTTATTTTTATTTTATTTTTTATTATAATCAGTAAATATAGATATAGATATATTAATAATAATAATACAACAAATTAATATATAACACATATCTATTAACAATTAATTGTTCGTGAATCTTCGGAAATAGACAAAGGGTAATTTGAATATCGTTTCAAAATTTTCGAGACTCAATATAACAGACTTTGCTTATCGTTTTAAAACCATAATAATAATAAGTTTAAATTTGGTCGAAAATTCCCGGGTCATCACAGTACCTACCCGTTAAAGAAATTTCGTCCTGAAATTTGAGTGAGGTAGTCATGGCTAACAATTAAAATGTTTTCATGACGAATAAGAGTTGACAAATGGAGTTTTATCATTATTGACTAATATAGATAAAACGATTCGATCATATGATGCGTACGAATGAAGCTGTCACAACCGATTAAGATAGAGATTTAACTTTTGACGTAGTCACGGTGGAAATTAGAAAATAAGGTGCGTCTTAGCTTTTGACCTTGTCTTGGTTGAATTCCGGAATTCAAGGGATTTAAAGAAAATCTTCGAAATCTAAAGATTTGATTCTTCGGGATTTATGGAAATTAAGAGCTTTTTAACTAAATGCGATTATCTATCTCGATTGCTTTGTCTGGTATTTTCACTATAAATGAACTTCTTCCATTCCATTACTTTCATCACTCATATACTTTCCTTCTCAGTTCATACTTCCAAAATATTTTGGAAATGCTTAATCCAGTTCTAATCCTTGTCCTTATCCTTACTATCGTAACAATCATTCTCTTTTTCCAACTTCCACCCGAGGAATCTGTTTATTTCTATTATGCTCTAGGAATTATTGTATTTATAATCCTCCCATGTCTTTATATTGCTATACGTACTGATATCCACGGTTTGTAATTTCGGTGTTGTCATTGGGCTTTATATTTTCTCTTATATTTTGGATCTCTTTGCCTTTTTATTATTCTCCCGACCTCTAGTAAACCGAGTAATGGTCCAGAGTTCGTAAGTATGGAATTTCGGATAAACATCATGTTCTAAATAAGAAAGAAGGTATTAGCACGATTTGATTTGTCAAATTATCAGAATCACTGAGTATAGAACTATCAAGAATATATATTTTTGATATGTTCAGAAGTTACGTAGAATGAAAGAGTTATGTATCATGGCACGTGATGACGTTATGATCTGTGAATCATCACATCTCATTAAAAACTCAGCATGACTTACTGTAATATAATCACGTTGATCAAGTGTCATTATATTATACTAACTCATGCATCAGTTCCCAACATTACTTCAATAACATTCATATTTTAAACTCGAAAGTTAACAGAATATAGAAACTAATAGTTTCTATATGATGTAAAACTGATAGCACGAAGAGATTACTGACTTCAAATAAGAATAGTTATGAAAATATTTTCAGAAATATGGAGGATATTTATAATGAAAGATACAATGATATCTTGGAATTTCTAATATCGAGGGATGATGAAGAAGATTTATCCGTAAGGGTTTAGATTCGGAAGCAAGGTATTCGTTAAAGATTTCATCAGAAACAGAATCATTTGGATTCTTTGAAGTCAAACTTATTCTTTGTGATTCGTCCACAGCTTCTTTCATAGTTTCGCATAATCTGCTTTTCGGTACTAAATTTCCTATTGAATGTTTCCAATATAATGATACACAGGAAGTACGAGGAGGTATATAATTTCGGACGAGAATATTTATGAAAATATCCTCAGAAATATCGAAGATATTGATGATGATGTTTTTGGAATTTCTAAGTTCGATGGTTGATGGAGAAAGATTTTCCGCAAGATTTTAACATGTCTTCGGAGCAAGATATTCTCTAATGATTTCAACGGATTTAGAATTACCTGAATTCTTTGAATATAGGGTATGATCCTTGTATTTGTCGTTGGTCTCCTTTATGGTTAGCTCAATCCGTTTTCCAATTCCAATTTTTCTGAGCTTTTCCAACATATCATTCTTTATCATCAAACTTTTGATGATTAAGGTCGTTTACGGTAGTCTACGGTTTCTGCTACTTCATTCAGCTTTTTCAACATTCAAAATATTGGTTTGTAGACTGAGTGCTTTTCATTTTCATAATGAAAGATCATAACTCTAAGAGATAAACGTTATACATATAACTGTTGATGTAGATATGCTGTGAGTTTTCAAAGTACTGATTGCTGATTCCCGGTAATTGGTATGACAGTTCTCGTTACAAGATGCGGATGAGTATATGATAGGGTTTCAATGAATAAATATAATGATTTATCAGAATGATTTAAGCCAAGAAGCAACGAGGTTGCTGGTACGTCTGCTGGTAATGTGGTGGAATATAAAAAAATTCTCCGGTATAAAAAGGGTAATTGTATATATATCAGGATTATAGTAAGACTACTTCGAATGAAAAGTCGAAGTTGACTTGCTGGAGCTGT
This sequence comes from Rutidosis leptorrhynchoides, assembly GCF_046630445.1. Taxonomy (NCBI): domain Eukaryota; kingdom Viridiplantae; phylum Streptophyta; class Magnoliopsida; order Asterales; family Asteraceae; genus Rutidosis; species Rutidosis leptorrhynchoides. The sequence goes on from NC_092336.1 coordinate 225,844,059, forward strand.
GACAAAATTGACTACTTTGAAAAGGAATTGCAAAGTTATTTTTGCTAATAAATGTCAAAGAATCTGACGCGATTACGTGTTAAATTTTTACTCAGTTGCCGAGAGTTTCTCAGGTGCATAACTATATGCATAACTCTTTCCTTCCGTAGATGAAGTGCGGTTGATTCATCCTATCGATTGAGGTGTTTTCAAGAATCATGAAAGGTTTGAACGCAGAATGTAATCGTGAAGATACAAATGAGGTTTAAGATGAAATCAAATGGCAAACTTAAAGAATTGTTTAGTTTCATATGTTATAATCAATATTTTAATTCATTTTAATTGTCCACTGTTATTAGTCCACAGTTGATAGTCCACTAATAATAGTCCAATAATTCATATATAGTTTAATATATAATATTTGAATTAATTAATACGTATCGTGACCCGTGTACATGTCTCAGACTCGATTACAACTTAAATTATATATATTATTATAGAATCAACCTCAACCCTGTATAGAGAACTCGATCATTACTGCATATAGAGTGTCTATGGTGATTCCAAATAATATATATAGATGTGTTGATATGATATGTCAAAACCTTGTATACGTGTCCCGATATTTAAAGTGCGTAAAATAAATAACAGAAATTAAATGACGATAAATAAAATGCGTAAAGTAAATAATAGAAATTAAATGACAATAAATAAAATTGCGACAATATAAATTGCGATAAAATAAATTGTGATAATTAAATTGCGATAAATAAAATGTAATACGGAATTAACAGTTAGCTAGGAACAGTTAGCTAGGATTTTGTTAGCGTGGTTTCTTAATAAAATTTAATATTGTTAATTAGTCTGTTTCTAATCAATTTTTATTGTGTCCATTATTTCTTCATTATGCCACTTGTTGGATTCTGATAGGTCAAAATCCAAATATGAAATTGAATTTGAATGAAAATAGTTATCCTTTGGTGAACGGATACGTATATCGGTAGATGTAAGTAGGATAGTATATGATTTGTTGAAATAGAAGAACGTACAATGTAACTTATTAATGTGAAATTTAAATATTCCTCGGGTGTTACCTACCCGTTAAAATATTTTCACCATTAACAGTTTGTACAAGAGAATTTTTAATTACAATCTTTATGAAAACATATATACATATATATTTTCTTCAGATGTATTCATGGATTTAATGAGTTAATATGATATTAAACTCATTTGCTTTTCGGTTGGAACTAGAATAAATAATCTCTAAAACTTTAGAGATTACATATTCGCCATGTCGAATGAAGATAAATGAGGTAGAACGATACGTAGAACGAAGATCATACTCATGGTACAGATGATGATATTGAAGCATGGATTGCTGATGGTACTGGTGCTGTTATTGATGGTACTGTTGGTGCCGGTGATGTTGCTGAAGCTGGTACATTTTGCACCATATTCTTCGAATTGATTATTCGAGTGCGAAGTTCGTTGACTTATTACTCCAGGATGATTGTCGATCGGAACGAGCGGATGAATAAGGTTCAGAATTATGGATAGAATATAATCTCGTCGAGTTACCCTAGAAATGAGACTGAAAATGGTGTCTCGAATAGGTTCGCCAGTAAGCGCTTCAGGTTCATTGTGAGGTGAATTCGGTTGGTGGAAGGGATTGCCTTCTACGCGTTTCCATTAATTAAGTCGACTACGAACCCATCAAATGAATTGATAATGGCTGATTGGTTGATTGATGCCGATGACGCTGTTTTCGGAGTTTAGGTGAACATCTATGTCGGAATAGCTGTCGGAATAACTATCGGAATAGCTATCGGAATCTGAGGGACTCGAACTGGTTGCAGGATTCATCTCGTATGATCAGATGAAGGATTTTCGATAAGAAATAGATTATAGGATGTAGATTAGTACCCTGCAATACATAATTTACATATGCGTATATAATACTAAAATCCCATAAGTTACGGAGGAATCTACGGAAATTGTCAGGCAAAGTTACAGTTACAGATACGCTAAGACATGAAGTAGCAGATACGCTAAGATATAAATTTTGTCTATACACTATTCATGCAGTCAATGCAGTAAAACGTGTCTAGACTAAGAATGATAAGCAAGTTATTCTCTAGAAATGATAAGCAGGTAATTTTTGACACAAAATAATAAGCAAAACTTTTTGACATGCAGACACGGTCGAAGTCCAGACTCACAATGCATTCTAACGACTATCAGTTAGACATACTAATGCGAGACCTGGTTCGCTACGACCACGGCTCTGATACCAACTGTGAAGACCCGTCATAATCCATCCGGACTAAGTCCATATCGATTATAAACGATTCACAACAGTTGATTATATCGCGAGGTACTTGACCTCTATATGATACATTTTACAAACATTGCATTCGTTTTTGAAAAGACAATCTTTCATTACATCAAAAGTTGACGGCAGGCATACCATTTCATAATATATCTAACTATAATTGACTTAATAATAATCTTGATGAACGCAATGACTCGAATGCAACGTCTTTTGAAATATGTCATAAATGACTCCAAGTATTATCTCTAAGATGAGCAAATGCACAGCGGAAGATTTCTTTAATACCTGAGAATAAACATGCTTTCAAGTGTCAACCAAAAGGTTGGTGAGTTCATTATTTTAACAATAATAATCATTTCATAATTTTAATAGACCACAAGATTTCATATTTCCATTTCTCGTAAACATACGTCCCATGCATAGAGACAAAAATATCATTCATATGGTTTGAACACCTGGTAACCGACATTCACAATATATATATATATAAGAATATCCCCATCATTCCGGGATCCTCCTTCGGACATGATATAAATTTCGAAATACTAAAGCATCCGGTACTTTGGATGGGACTTGTTGGGCCCGATAGATCTATCTTTAGAGTTCGCGTCAATTAGGGTGTCTGTTCCCTAATTCTTAGATTACCAGACTTAATAAAAAGGGGCATATTCGATTTCGATAATTCAACCATATAATGTAGTTTTGATTACTTGTGTCTATTTCGTAAAAACATTTATAAAAATTACGCATGTATTCTCAGCCCAAGAATATAAAGGGTAAAAAGGTAAATGAAACTCACCTAATGTATTTTGTAGTAAAAATACATATAACGACATTGAACAACTGAACAAATGCAGGGTTGACCTCGGATTCACGATCCTATATCATTTATATATATATTAACACATATAGTAACCTTTAAACAAGTTTTATATATTATTAATAATATACTTTATAATTTTGTATGTTATATTAATAAATAGTTTAATTATAACTATTTTATATATTTTAGATAATTATATATGTGATTATAATAAAAATAATTTTATCTATTATTTATATCTTAATTAATATATTATAATAATAACATTTTAGTTAAATGTTAGTTAGTTAGGATATATGTAAAAAAAAATATATATATATATATATATATATTTTTATATAAATACCATTTGTTTATTATAATATTACTAAAATAATAATAATAATGATAATAACAATAATAATAATGATAAAAATGATAATAATAATAATTTTAATAATCTTAGTGATAATACTAATAATATTATTAATGATATTATTAGTAATAATATTAATGATATTAATAACAGTACTTAATAATTTATTTAAATCTTAACTTAAATCTAATCTTAATCATTTTCTTAATAATATTTGTATTTATAACTTTCATTTTTATAATCTTAGCCTCATTAAATCAGAACATTTATAATAATAATAATAATAATAATAATAATAATAATAATAATAATAATAATAATAACAATAATAATAATAATAATAATAATAATAATAATAATAATAATAATAATAATAATAATAATAATAATAATAATAATAATAATACCTAATATAAAAGGATCTGTGGTTTGTTGGTGGCTCATAAGTAGATCGAGGGGAGCAGAAGCAGTTCTCAGAAAAACATCACGGTACCAGTATCCTCGATCCTTCAATCGATCGATCGATCAGTGACAATCATCAAAGTGTAACAGAATCATCAATTCATCATCATCATCATTTTAACATCTTCACAGATTAATCGAATGACAATCAACACGGAAAAGCAGGTCAAATGATTCGTTATCATCATCATCATCATCATCATCATTGATCATCATCCATCATCAATCGATCAATCGATCAGGTAGTTGGTTCCTTAATTGGCGAATCAGGTAATAAATTCTCTTAGTTTCTTCATCTCTATTTATTTACTCTGTACTTTTTAATTGGATTAACCTAAGTGGTATTAAATGGTGTTCTTGGTAATAGTCGACTATAGTTAATGATCTAATTATGTTTTCGATTAATAACAGCAGCAGTAGCGAATAACAAAGATTAAACAGCAGCCTAAATGGGTTTTGATTGCTAATGGCCTTTGTTTTTGAATGGTTTTCAATGGTTTTGATTTTGATCTGGGTTGAAGTTTAGAACAGGAGGTATTGCCACGGTAACTAGGCCTGCAACAATATTTGTGTTGGTGGTCGAGCAGGTTCGAATAGAAAACAAATAATAGTGCAGCAGCAATTGCAGCTGCCAACACCTAAGGTAAGTTTAGTTTGAATTTATTAAAAACTTGGCATTTACATCTGATGCATTTCTTTTAAAAATTACACTAGTCAAGATTTGATTTGGAAAAGACTGTACGGTATATATCAGGTCTGGAGTTTCATGGAACAGCGAGGTTGTGGTTTTTGTTGAGCAGAGAACAAGTAATTTTGATGGTGTGTGTGTGATGTGTTGTTTAATGACAGGAAATAAATAAAGGTTCCAAGTGGTGGTTTAAAGCTTCAAGTGGTTGTTTATGTTGTTGATTAGTGTCGTGGAAATAGAATTACAAAACAGAAATAGCAGTAGCATAACAGCTAGTTGTCGATGATTGTGGTTGATGGTGTTGGATAGCACAGAAATGAAAAATAATAATGTAGGTTAGTGGTTTGATCAAACAAAAGGAAGTAATAGCAGCAGCATATTTTAATATGTTAATGGTGCTGGTTGGGATTTAATTCGAACAGAAGTAAACGTAATAACAGCAGCAGAGGTTAGTAAGGTGGTGAGGTGGGTTACTGACCGAACAGAAGTAGATAATAACACAGGTAGCAGCTGCAAACGTGGTGATGGCGGGTTGTCGAGAAAGAAGAAGAAAATGATCGATTAAGATGATGAACTTGTAAATTGTTTTTCGTTGTGGAGGATGATTTTGTATGTGAAGTTATTGATCTTGAATGTGTGGGTATGTATATATATCTATATGTATATAATCTATACATCTATATATGGTTACGTATATATATGTATAAAGAGTTTCTTTTAGATAGATAAGAGAAGAAGGAATTGTTGATGTTTGACAATCATAAAAAGAAGTTAAAAGCATAAAAACAAAATGGGTTGTGTGGATGTCGATATATAGAAAAGAAATAAAGGAACGCAAGTGGGGTGGTGGGTTTGATTATTGTCACATGTATATGTATATCTAATGTATATATATAAAAAAAATGTGATATCATGAAATAACTAAAATGTATAAATTCGGTGATGATAACATACAAACACATACACTAACACCATAATGATAATTATCAAACACATATAAATCTTGATTTCAATCTTTTGAATATTATTAATAATATTTAAATTCATTGCTTCTATACTTGCAAGAAAGGTGCCAGCATATAGACATAGTAATATTGTAAATAATTTAATAATAATATTAAAATAATAATACCAATCTACTCACTGAAAGAAATGGAACGTGAAGAAACAGTATTCGAAGTAGTGGAGTTTACCTTTACAACTCACATTCAACATTGTTGTCTCAATATCACGAATAGACAGGAAACTTAATCAGATAAAGACATGTAACAACCTACAACTCATTATTTTTTCATTTATTTTTTTATTTTTATTTTATTTTTTATTATAATCAGTAAATATATATATATAGATATATTAATAATAATAATACAACAAATTAATATATAACACATATCTATTAACAATTAATTGTTCGTGAATCGTCAGAAATAGACAAAGGGTAATTTGAATATCGTTTCAAAATTTTCGAGACTCAATATAACAGACTTTGCTTATCGTTTCAAAACCATAATAATAATAAGTTTAAATTTGGTCGAAAATTCCCCGGGTCATCACATTATTGATGCGCATTATATGTTAAGGTCGGTTACCAAGCCAAGCAATGAATGCAAAGTGAATGTTATGTATCAAGAGAATGATTTTTATACACAGTTATGTGTATGTTATTTTTGTGCACGAGATATGTGTACGGTTACTAAAATTTATGAAAGATGATTTCGTACACGAGAAAGGTGTACTGTATTTAAAAGATATCGTATGTACATTATTTAGGTGGGTATAGGATTCGGGCCCATTTGTACCATGTAGGATTTAAATCTTGTGGTCTATCAAAATGATGAATTTTATTGTTTTATGATAAACCTATGAACTCACCAACCTTTTGGTTGACACTTTAAAGCATGTTTATTCTCAGGTATAAAAGAAATCTTTCGCTGTGTATTTGCTCATATTACATGGAGTCGTTCATGGCATATAGAGGTCCATTCATCGCAATGGTACTAGATGTTATTGTATTCGTTCAGGAAAATTTGGACGGGTATGATAGATTGCGCGTCCTTTGACCGCATTAACTCACAAAGGGAAGAAGTTCGTTTGGGCAACCGAGCAAGAGTCGGCATTCCAAACCCTGAAGCATAAGTTAACCACCGCCCCTATCATGTCCCTTCCCGAAGGTAGTGATGACTTCGTTGTATATTGTGATGCCTCGAAATATGGTTTTGAGTGTGTATTGATGCAACAAACAAAGGTTATTGCTTATGCCTCTCGATAACTGAAGATTCACGAACGAAACTACACGACACACGATCTCGAACTTGGTGCCGTTATCTTTGCACTCAAACTATGGAGACACTATCTTTATGGAACCAAGAGTACCATCTTCACCGACCACAAAAGCCTCCAACACATATTCAATCAGAAGCAACTGAATATGAGACAGCGACGATGGATTGAGATGTTGAACGATTATGATTGTGAACTTCGTTACCATCCTGGCAAGGCAAATGTTGTAGTTGATGCCTTGAGCTGAAAGGAGAGAATGGTACCCCTTCGTGTCCGAGCCCTAAACATCACCATCCATACAAATCTCAATAGCTAAATCCGTGTAGCCCAAGATGAGGCTCACAAAGAGGAGAATATATCGCACGAACGCTTAAACATTCTCGTCTCTCGATTTGAGGTCAAGGAGACTAGACTTCGATATTTCACCGGAAGAGTTTGGGTTCCTAGTTATGGGGATTTACGAAGTCTTATTCTAGACGAAGCGCATAATTCAAGGTATTCAATTCATCAAGGATCCGGTAAGATGTACCACGATCTCAAGGAGCAATATTGGTGGCCGAACCTTAAGAAGGATGTTGCTACTTATGTTGGAAAGTGTTTAACCTGTTCCAAGGTCAAAGCCAAACATCAAAAGCCATCTGGGTTACTTCAACAACCTGAGATCCCGTAATGGAAGTAGAAAAGAATAACGATGGACTTCATCATGAAACTACCAAAAACGGTAGGCAGTTATGATACCATCTGGGTTATTATTGACCGTCTCACCAAATCCACTCACTTCCTAGCCATGAAAGAAATCGATATAATGGACAAACTTGCACAACTGTACATAAAGTAAATTGTATCCCGTCACGGTGTACCCTTATCGATTATTTCCGACCAAGATTCCCGTTTCGCTTCAAGATTTTGGCGTTCTTTACAAGAAGCCTTGGGAACACGTTTGGACATGAGTACCGCATATCACCCACAAACCGATAGACAAAGCGAATGCACGATTAAAACCTTGGAGGACATGTTACGTGCTTGTTTTATTGACTTCGGAAAAGCTTGGGAAAAGCATTTGCCCCTAGTCGAATTCTCTTACAACAATAGTTACCATTCGAGTATTAATGCCGCACCTTTCGCAGCTTTGTATGGCCACAAATGTCGTTCTCCGATTTGTTGGGCCGTGGTAGGTGATAATAAAATCACTGGACCCGAACTCATCCATGAAATAACCGAGAAGATCATCCAAATCCAAGCAAGGCTCAAGACAGCCCGAAATCGTCAAAGGAGCTATGCCAACATTATACGTAAAGATCTCGAATTCTAAGTGGGTGACCGAGTAATGTTGAAAGTCGCTCCTTGGAAAGGTGTAATCCGTTTTGGAAAGTGTGGGAAGCTAAATCAGCGATATATTGGTCCTTTTGAAATCTTGGAGCGCATTGGACCCGTTGCTTACCGCTTGGATCTTCCGACTCAATTGAGTTCTGTCCATCCCACTTTCCACGTATCGAATCTAAAGAAGTGCCTTGCTAAACCAGAACTTGTCATACCTCTTGATGAGCTTACGATTGATGACAAACTCCACTTCGTGGAAGAACCTGTTGAAATTATGGACCGTGAGGTCAAGACCTTGAAGCACAACAAGATTCCAATTGTCCAAGTTCGTTGGAATGCTAAACGAGGACCCGAGTTTACTTCAGAGCGAGAAGATCAGATGAAGCAGAAATATCCTCACCTCTTCACAACTCTACCGTCTACCTCAGCTTAAAATTTCGGGACGAAATTTTCTTTAACAGGTAGGTAATGTAACGACTCGACTTTTTCGACTTATAATTATATTATATACTTTCACGAAACTGCGTATTTATGCGTACTGTGTTACATTTTTTTTTGGGATCATTATTCGTGTTAATTACTTTCGTTAATATTTTAAAACGTGTTATTAAGTGCTTAATCACTTAACTTGATCCTCGAATTCTTTTATGACCATTAGTATCACTTGACGTTTAGAATGAGCTATGTACTTTGTACACGTTAAACTTTTGTCGTAATTGGAATATTATGACTACGTAATACTAATTGTTATTTTCTAATGACAATAACTTGAATTATTGGTTGCTTAATTACGCTTAGTAATTTACTAATGCACACTAGTTAGTCTTAATGGACTTTTTACCTTAATGGACTTAGACCCACCCTACTCTAGTTAATGGACCATTAAATTAGCCCAACTTTAATGAATTTATGATCCATTAAGATGTAGGACAAAAACTCATTCAGATGAGCCAACATACTAGCATTTTTGTTAACCATTACTACACATGTTGCATGGGATCCCAGCAACAAGCACCACCTTTGTACCACCATCATGCAAAAAGCAAAAGTTGTCCCCCTTGTCCCCTCCCTAAACCTACGGCCAAACCACCCCTCTACCACTATAAATATCAAGCCTCATTCTTCATTTCACACTTCATGTCATTCTCATTTTTACACATACTTGCTCTCTAATTTTCTCTCTAGTCTTTCTCACACTAAAATTGTAAGTTCTTGAATTTTCTTCTTCTTCTCTTTTTTTTTTCTTAATCACGAAATCACCATCATCATGAGATCAAGATTTTTAGCTTTTTGATCTTGTTATATCTTGTAGATTCAAACTTTGATTTGAATCCTTCAAGAACATAAAAGATTCAAGCTTTCTAGCTTTGTATCTTCATTACTTTGATGGATCTAACCTTTATAGCTTAAGATCACTTTATTTTTGTTAAAAGATCAAAACTTGTGTTTATGATCTTCATGAAACTTGAAGATCTAGCTTTTTACTTTAAAGATCTTCAAGAACATACAAGATTCAAGTTTTATAGCTTTGGATCTTCATTACTTTGTTGGATCTAAGTTTTGTAGCTTAAGATCACTTTATTTTTGTAAAAGATCAAAACTTGTGTTTATGATCTTCATAAAACTTGAAGATCTTGCTTTTTTTGCTTTAAAGATCTTCAAGGACATAAAAGATTCAAGCTTTCTAGCTTTGAAATCTCATAATTATTGTTAAGGGATCTAAGCTTTCTAGCTTAGGGTTTCATTACTTTGCTTGATCAAATTTATGTAACTTAAGGTCTTACTTGTTTGATTGAATTAAAGTTTGTAGCTTTAAAAAGAACTTGTATTTGTGTTGAGTCTAAGAACATGATGTAACCTTGGTTCATCATCCACCTAAAACTCTTAAGTGAGTTGTATTTCTCCTTAGTCTTGACATGGTGTGTTGATGGTTGAAACTTAGTCAAAGTGATGCTAAAACATCAAAGAGTTGCACACTTGAGGCTTATACGCATCAAGGATGAGAACCGTGATAAGCATCAAGCACCAAAAAATCCACCGGAGCACTTGTTTTCAGTTTTTCAGGGTCTGACCAGACTCCTGGGACTTCTGGAAAGTTTATTTCCAGATATTTCGGTTCGAGTAGATGATTTTTCATTTAAGACTCGCCTAAATCCGATATACGGTTTAGGGTTTATAGCCTTCCGAAAATCACTACGCCTTTGTAACGACGTGCTGAAATTTCTGACCTACTCGAGCTTGAACCGTCGCCACGGTCAAACGACATCGAGTTAGGATCTGAAAATTGGACAGCGGTAAAAGGACTCACATACGGAGCCTTGGCCACTAGCCGCGCGTCTTTTCAGATTGTTTAGAGGTTGTATCAGATGATCAAATTCCGCCTTTCATTTTGACCTCTATTCTTGTTGAAAATTTACTTTATCTTTTACGAATGATGATGACGATGATGATACTAAGGACTTTACTTACGTACTTTTAAACCTTTTGGGACCATTTACTAACTTAGTAACCTTTGACTTAGGTTGAGGAGCTTTCGGACCGACTTACTACATGCATACTTTTCATATCGCCTTTTTTCGCACATTCACTGTGAGTTATAGCTCCCTTTTTACTTTAACTATTTTTGGGACTGAGAATACATGCGCTTTTTATGTTTTAACATACTAGATACGAGTACTTAAACTTTATATATGTGTGGGTGATATAACGGCACAAAGATTTCCCTTAGCACGGTAACGTTTAGTCATTGGTTTATGAACCAGTGAACGCGAATCTTAGATACGGATCCATAGGGTTTGACATCCACACTCGGGCTAGTCGCGCTAGCATTTAACGGGTGTTTAATACTTCATAAACTTACTCACTCGCCAAGTGTACTTTTAGGGGGTGATATTTATATTACTTGTTAAGTTAGTTACAGGGTGCCTACGGACAAGCATATACTTTTCATACTGTTTTGAATACGAAATCTCGTGGTCTACATTATATCATTGTTCACAAAAACTATAGCTCACCAACATTAATGTTGACAATTTAAAGCATGTTATTTCTCAGGTGCTTAGACGTCGTTGCTTCCGCTGTTAGACTTGCTGTTATAGACTTGCTGTGTTAGACTTCCGCTGCATTGTTTATGTTAGGATTTAACAAGTTCCATAATACTTAAAACATAATAAGAATCAAACTTAGCAGAAGCATGTAATTACCAATTTTAGACTTGTTAAACTTTAACCAATTAAAGTTAAATCCCAATTAGGATCAAGTTGTGAAACATACTTACAAACTACAAGATAGATAAGAGATTATACCTTCTCCAAGCTATGTAGTTGATGATGATGATGAATGGAGCTTCAAAAGTATGAAACCTCAAGTTGTTATACCCCAAACTTTGCACCAACACCCTACCTTTTAGTTAGGATTTATTTGACACTTAATTAGAACTTGCAAAATCGAATGAAGAACCCTTTTTCTTCCCTCTTTGGTCACGGAAAAAGGCAGCAGTAGCAAAGTGTTTTTTTGCAGTTTTTTTTGATGTGTTTAAGTGTATTTGCATGTATTACTTGAGTCAAGACTTTGGTAAACTACTTAAGCATGTACCTTAGGAGTTGTGCTATCTTAAAAGTGACAAAACCAAGCATGGGTGTCTCCTTGGAGACTCCAAAATTCTGCACACTTTTAATTATATAACAAGGTTTATATTTTATAAAACTTGTTATAAAATACTTTGTAATTTATATAAAACTTATTATATAAAGTATGCATTTGTTAAATCACTTATTTTATAAACCAATTTTATAAAACATAACACAACATAATTATTTAAACCTATAAATAATTAAATACAAATTATCCAAATAATTTATTTCAAGTAATAACATTTTAGAAAATCGATTTTCTAAAGTTCAACTTGACTACATACGTCCTAAATATATACCTTGCACTATGCCTGAGCTCTTCCTTGTGAACTACCATATTTCAGAATAGCGAAGGAAAGAATCAAGGCACGATACTCGGTAAATACATGAACCCTATATGTATCTCAGGTCAGAGGATACAATGATATTCGCCTTTACTCAAGATTACATGTGATCAACCACAAAGGCTCCATTCAGTAAATCTTGAGGGCGGGTCTTCCAATATTTGTATCACACAAATATCTATGAACCTTGGTTGCAACCTTGCCCCACATTCATCCCGTGAATGTATACCAATCCAAGTTCATAATAGTCTAAACCTCACACTTGTTCCCACAAATGTGATCGACCACGGAATTTAGAATAATTACTTATTCATGGATAAAATATGCAAAATAGGAACATAACTCAAAATAATTAATACCATAATTATATTGATGAGTTTGAACGATTTCGTTCCGTTACAATACTTAAAACAGATCATGACGAATCACTAGAATATCGAAGCCCTAATGCACAAACATGTCCAGTATGTTTCGCTCCATGTAAGAGCTTCGTGAGACGATCCGCTATATTAAGATCTGTGTGAACTTTGCGAATACATATCTTTCCCTTTTCAACTTCATCCCTTATGTAGTTGAATCTCCGCTCAATGTGACGGGTCTTTTGGTGAGCACGAGGTTCCTTGATTTGAACAATCGCACCTTCATTGTCACAAAAGATCTTAAGAGGGTCCTGAATGGAAGGGACTACTCCTAAGTCTTCAATGAATTTCTTCATCCATGCAGCTTCCTGAGCTGCCAATGAGGCAGCAATGTACTCCGACTCTGTAGTGGATAATGCAACAACATTCTGTTTTGAACTCTTCCAAGAGACCGCACCTCCATTTAATGTGAAGACATAACCGGATTGTGATCGAAAATCATCTCGATCAGTTTGGAAACTCGCGTCCACGTAACCTTTTACAGCGAGTTCCTCCTCACCAGACCCATATATTAGAAACATATCCTTATTCCTCCTAAGGTATTTCAATATACTTTTAACAGCAATCCAATGACTGTTTCCTGAGTTATTCTGGTATCTACTTGTCAAGCTAAGAGCACATGACACATCTGGTCTAGTGTATATCATTGCATACATGATTGACCCAATAGCAGATGCGTACAGGACTTTCTTCATTCTCTCTTGTTCATCTTTCGTGGTAGGACACTGGGATGAACTGAGAAGCGTTCCCTTTTGAATAGGTACCAAACCTTTCTTAGAGTTCTCCATCTTGAACCTTTTCAAGATCTTTTCAATGTATGCACTTTGATTCAAACCTATCAGTTTCTTGGATCTATCCCTGTAGATACCAATCTCCAAAACGTATTGTGCTTCTCCAAGATCCTTAATGGAGAAGCATTTACTTAGCCAAGTTTTAACACCTTGCATTTCCGGAATATCGTTCCCAAATAATAATATATCATCCACATATAATACAAGGAACATGATAGTGCTCCCACTAGCTTTATTATATACACAAGCTTCATCACCATTTTTAATGAAGCCAAATTTCTTGGCCTCCTCATTAAAACGATGATTCCACATTCTAGATGCTTATTTCAATCCGTAGATTGACTTCTTTAACTTGCATACCTTTTTAGGATATTTCGGATCAACAAAACCTTCAGGCTGAACCATATAGACATCTTCCTCAAGATGTCCATTTAGGAAAGCGGTCTTGACATCCATTTGCCATATTTCATAATCATAATGAGTAGCAATGGCAAGTAATATCCTAATAGACTTTAGCATTGCCACATGCGAAAAAGTTTCATCATAGTCAACCCCTTGAGTTTGAGTGAAACCTTTTTCTACAAGTCTAGCTTTATATGTATCCAAGTTTCCATGTATGTCAGTTTTCATTTTGAAAAGCCATTTACAATCAACTAGCCTTGAGCCAGTAGGTTGTTCAACAAGTTCCCAAACTTGGTTGTCATACATGGATTGCATCTCAGCGTTCATTGCTTCCTGCCATTTATCCTTATCAATCCTTGATAAAGCATCTTGGTAGTTTGTTGGTTCATCTAAATCAACCACATAGCAACCATCCATGAGAAACCCATATCTCTCAGGAGGATTACTAATCCTACCAGATCTGCGAACGTCTTGTGTATTTTGATCATCCATTTGATCACTCTCAACATTTTCATGTTGAGTGCTAGTGTCAACCAATTGTGTATCATCTACTTGATCTTGAACCTCTTCAAGATCTATCTTCCTTTCACTATTTCCTTCCATTAGGAAATTAGTTTCAAGGAATTCAGCCTTTCGAGCAACAAATACATTTTGCTCGGTTGGATCATAGAAATAGTATCCCATATCATCCTTGGGATATCCTATGAAGATACACTTCGTTGATCGAGCATTCAACTTATTAGGGACGTAACGCTTAGGATAAGCTTCACATCCCCATACCTTTAAGTATGATAGAGATGGAGGTTTTCCAAACCACATCTCATGAGGAGTTCGTTCCACTTTCTTGGTTGGGGCCATATTTAGAATACGAGCTGCGGAGCATAGACAATAACCCCAAAATGATAGAGGCAATGAGCTTCTAGCCATCATAGATCGAACCATATCCATTAGAGTTTGGTTCCTCCTTTCGGAAACTTCATTAAGTTGGGGTGTTCCAGGAGGAGTGAGTTGCGAGATAATCCCACAACTTTTAAGATGATCTTGGAAAGCATCGCTTAGGTATTCACCTCCTCTATCGGTACGAAGTACCTTGATTGTCTTATTGAGTTGATTTTGTACTTCGTTTTAATATTCCTTGAATGCTTTAAAAGTTTCGTCCTTATGTCTTAACAAGTAGACATATCCGAAATGACTAAAGTCATCAATGAAGGTGACGATGTATCTTTCACCTTTCCTAGTCATGGGCTTAAAGGATCCACATACATCCGAATGTATTAATCCCAATAAGTCTTTAGCCCTTTCATAGGTACTTTTGAAAGTTGCTTTAGTCATTTTGCCTTGTAAACAAGATTCACATACATCAAACGAGTCTAGTTCATTTGATTTAAAAAGGCCATTCTTTTGAAGTGTATTCATTCGGTTCTTGTTTATGTAACCAAAGCGACAATGACATAAGTAGAAATCACTCAAATCCCTTTTGAGTTTCTTGGTGTTTGCATGGTATATTGAGCTATTGTACGATGTGTCATCATGAACTAATTCATAAATGCCATTCGAAGGCGAAGCCTTAAAATAGAATACATTATCTAAAGAAACATGGATATCATCATTAATGAAATTAAGATTAAAACCATATTGTTTTAAACGGGATACAGAAATAATGTTCCGAGATAAATCGGGTGCATACAAAACATTTTTCAAAATAAGCTCCAAACCACTTGGTAGCTTCAAAACAAAGTCTCCTTGAGCTTTCACTTGCACCCTTGCTCCATTTCCCATGAAGAGACTTGTTGTTCTCGCATCTTGATTACTTCTTTTGAACCCCTGTAAAGAATTGCAAATATGAGTTCCACAGCCTGTGTCTAATACCCATGTATTAGAAGAAGTAATACTAAGCTCAATGTATACCATATATACATTACCCGAGGTTTGCCCTGCATCCCTCTTTTCCTTCAACTCCTTGAGGTAGACCGGGCAGTTACGTTTCCAGTGACCCATTTCACCGCAACCGAAGCACGGATCTTCCTTGGGGTTAGCCTTTCCGGCAACCTTTTGCTTCTTGTTGTTGTTGGTTGGGGTAACCACCTTCCCCTTTCCCTTGCCCTTGCCTTGGTAGGCGGGTCCTTTCCTCTTAGCCGCCTTCGGCTTATAAGTGTTATTGTTTTTGGACCCTCCTTTATTGATCGTAAACACGGGTGAAGCCCTTTTACCCATGCTTGCCTCTGCCGTCTTAAGCATGGCATGTAATTTGCCAATGCTTTTATCCCATCCATTCATGTTGTAATTCATTACAAATGTGTCAAACCTCTTTGACAAGGAATTAAGGATAAGGTCCGTGGCTAATTCATTAGACACGTTGCAGTTTAGACGGTTTGCTCGATCAATTAGGCTTTTCATCTTAAGGATATAAGATGAAATGGATTGGGAGTCGTCCATCCGACATGCATGAAGCGCTCGGACCGTTTCAAAGCGCTCGACACGAGCTTGTTGAAGGAACATCTCCTTCAACTGTGTGATCATGTCATATGCACTATGATGCTCGAAATCCTTTTGGAGTTCTGCTATCATAGTCCCAAGCATGAGGCAAGAAACTTGCAACGAATCGGTGCAATATTTCTCCCAATAGGCCATGCCTTCCGTATCATCCTCGTCCGGTTGATCGGGAATGGGGTCTTCCAACACATAATCCCTATCCTCTAGTTTGAGGACAATTCTTAGATTGTGAAACCAATCCATGAATTTCGTATGGTTGAGTTTTTCCTTTTCGAGGATTGATCTCAACGATAGGTTGTTAAAGTTTATTGGTGCGTTTGGAATGTTGTTGTCATTGGCGGCCATCTACAAAATTTAACAAAGTTGTTTAAGTATCAATTTTAATTTAATAATCAATACCCTTTAAATCCAATTGATATTTATGAAATTTTAGAATCCAACGGTAAACCAAATTTCGGTTAGGTGACCTTTATCCCGTCATTTGGTTTAGCTAGGTAGTCATTATATGACAATTGCAATCCTTTTGCAACTTCTAAGTCATGGGATCATGCAATCCTTTTGCATGGCATATTTATCCCATCAACACCTATTTGTTCCTCATACTTCGGTGACCCTAAGTTCATGATTCCCAAATCAAGTCGTCCTACTTGTGCTAACGTGTAAATTCAACATACAAGTGGTTAGGTGACCTTTATCCCACAAGTGTGCGAAATTCACCTCAATCATATTAGTTTGCTCATAACGGTTAGGTGACCTTTATCCCATTATGAGTTCCCTAATATTTTTAAGTGTTGCACAAAAGGATGGCATTTAACCCGTTTACCTTGTTATTTAAGGGATTTTGAGTTTTCATTAATTCTAGTTTGAGAAAACTTTTATGCCATACACCAACATGCATTTAGTGTATGGTTCATTTGAAATCCATTTTCAAGTCTTGTAATTAAGCCAATTACTTGATATAAACCATTATATATATATGATCTTTATCATGTTCTTAATAACCGTTTATTAATGTCCTTTTAGCCGTTTTTAATTTAACCATTTAAATTGATGTTTTGCATGTCGTAAATAATGTTTAATTTAACCAATTAAATTTCCATTTTGTTTGTTGTTAACTTGTGTGATTAACTTGTAGCATACAAACATACAATTCACAATCATACAATAAACAACCATGTATGCAAAACAATATGTTCACAATCAAGCCATTTTGGTAGACATTTGTTTAGCCGAAAACAAATGCCACCGGTAAAGGGTTATAACACAAAGTAGGAGATTTTAAATCTCCCACTTAATCTTGAATCCAAATGCTTGTACTTGTGTTCTTCAAGTCTTCATCATCTTCATCTTTTTACAAAATATATATCCTAATACATTTTGTCTAAAATTGAAATTACAACCTAATCTATTTTACATGCCAAATATAAAATAAATTACATAACCAAAATAATATAATTACAAATCAAATTGAATGAATATTACAACCACATGAAGGAATTAATATTACATACCAAATGAATTATTAATAATCATCCAAACATGCAACCATTCAAACAAAAGGTCAAGGCTTGATTGTGAACTTCTACATACAACAAATATGACCAAAATGGAAGAGCCCAAAACCCATTTTGGGACTCAAACAATTCGGTCTAAATAGCATACCCACCCAAACCCATTAATTTTTGCATTTTTATTTCATGCATGTACATAAAATGCAAAAATATAGTGGGTATTATAAATCATCTCGAAGCATATTCATCAACTTCGGCTCTAGATACCATTGTTGGGATTTAACAAGTTCCATAATACTTAAAACATAATAAGAATCAAACTTAGCGGAAGCATGTAATTACCAATTTTAGACTTGTTAAACTTTAACCAATTAAAGTTAAATCCAAATTAGGATCAAGTTATGAAACATACTTACAAACTACAAGATAGATAAGAGATTATACCTTCTCCAAGCTATGTAGTTGATGATGAATGGAGCTTCAAAAGTATGAAACCTCAAGTTGTTATACCCCAAACTTTGCACCAACACCCTAGCTTTTATTTAGGATTTATTTGACACTTAATTAGAACTTGCAAAATCAAATGAAGAACCCCTTTTCTTCCCTCTTTGGTCACGGTAAAAGGCAGCAGCAGCAAAGAGTTTTTTGCAGTTTTTTTTTTTTGATGTGTTTAAGTATATTTGCAAGTATTACTTGAGTCAAGACTTTGGTAAACTACTTAAGCATGTACCTTAGCGAGTTGTGCTATCTTAAAAGTGACAAAACCAAGCATGGGTGTCTCCTTGGAGACTCTAAAATTCTGCACACTTTTAATTATATAACAAGGTTTATATTTTATAAAACTTGTTATAAAATACTTTGTAATTTATATAAAACTTATTATATAAAGTATGCATTTGTTAAGTCACTTATTTTATAAACCAATTTTATAAAATATAACACAACATAATTATTTAAACCTATAAATAATTAAATACAAATTATCCAAATAATTTATTTCAAGTAATAACATTTTAGAAAACCGATTTTCTAAAGTTCAAGTGTCGCGTATTTATTTAAGGATCCAGTCGTTAAGATTAAATACATATAAAGTGTCGGTAAGTTTGTTATTGGGTATGACCCGACTTGGATCATAACACATTAGCCACATTAATTTAATATGTCTCTCAGGCATACGAAATACCTTCAGTTTAGAGATGTCTCGATCATGGAACTTTTACTTTGCATTCACAAATTATGTTACATTTGAACAATGATTTTGTAATGACCTTTGTGTCACGTACTTATGTTAATGCTTTCTATTCGTAGAAGCACGTTACCTTTTGTAAAACATTCGACGTTGGTAAAAATGTTATCTTTTTATGAATGCAAACTTGTTTTAAACAACATACAGTTTGGTAACAGTGTAATGATCCTGTTATTGATGATCCATACATGTTGATTTTGTACGGGGCGTCACAAGTAAGATGTAATTAAGCGTGATTAACCAAGATTAACGTTTTTATGATGAAAACTCAATTGAGTATGGAGAGGGCATCTATTCTAAGCGTGTTGAGAAAGGTTTCATGAATTATATATGTCAGGAAGTGGTCAAACTATATTTGGTCAAAAATGGTGATAGTGAATTCTGCGGTCGCACTGCGGTTGACCGTGGAGACGACCGTGCAACTTGTTTTCATAAAACTGTGTTACAGATTCAGTCTGGGCTTCTACAATCAGGTATACGGTCGACCGTACCTTTGACCGTGTAACTTTAATGATCTTTATTTTCACTCTAAGTTTTTTTTTGATTTGTTCATTTGCAAGATCAAGTATGGATTAGTGACCTTGCGTGTTTTATGTTAAGATGTCGATCATCACTTATGCATATGTATGTGTCATCATCAAAACGTATTCTTTGGTTAAGAATTATACTTAACTTTATCGGTTGGTCCATTAACCAACATTCAACCAACATCACGGATCAGGATATCAAAGAAGAAATAACAACGGAGGATATCCGTGTAATGATCGACAATGTAAAAATGGTGATAATGGTAACCATGGTTACAATAATCATGACCACAATTCTTCTAGAAAGTGGAGTAATGACTCGTTCAGTATAACCCAAGAGTTGTTAAAAATGCCAAAATAAATCTTGATGCAAGAGCGGATTGCTAGAACTTTCCCGGATCTGCCAACGCTATGAGAAAACAACAGGCGCGGTAAATCAAAGTTTTGCATTTTTCATGATGATTATGGGCATGACACAAACATATGTCGTGATCTGGTTGAATTTATTGCTTAAGTAACAACGCAAGGCAAGCTGGATTATTTGTTAATTGATAAAACAGCGAGCACAACAAATGCAATGATTGTGCCCAATTTATCCAAAACGCCAAAAATGCCAAATGTTAGCGCAACTGTACAGCAAGAGCGAAAGGCTCCAGCAGTTAAGGATTTGGGCACAAAGGTTGTGGGAAAGAAGGAAAATTTTGCAAGAAATTCAAGTAATCAACATGGTCCAAGTTATCAATGGTACGCAGAAGAAAAAGGCTGAGGAAATGTTGGAAAAATGGCAATTTGCGTCAATAACATTCCCACATGTGAAACATTGCGGATTGTCAGATGAGCCTATAATTATATCCTGCAAGATTGCGGATAAAGGAATTGTCATTATGAAAGTACACATTGACACGGACAGCAGTGTAGATGTAATGTACGAGCAATGTTTTAGTAAACTACCAGAAAACATCAAGGAAAATTGAAGCCAACCACAGTTTCATTATCTGACTTTTTTGGTGAATCTACATGGCCTTCTAAACATTCAGCTTATTGATGACGCAGACGCAAAGCTAACTTGAAAAGCATATTTGAACTTATATGTTATGCAGTCTACTTCACATTTTAATGTGATTTTAGGACGCACCGTGCTTTGCAAACTTGGTATCATTTCCTCAACAATACATGGAATGATTAGGTTTGCAACACGTAAGGGAATTTCAACAGCAACTTCTGCAGAAACAGAGCCACTTTGCGCATTAATTACTGCGCAGGAAAATGTGGGTGTTGAAGGTCACAAGGTTGTGACCAACCGCACTGTTCTAAAGTAAAGCAATAGTAATATGGATGAGAATACGAAGCCAATGGCAATGGCAGCGCAATATATGGCGCAGAAGCCAGTGCATTTTGTTGCAAAAATGCCTACTGCAGAATGCAGTAGTAGTTTGCTTAAAGTAAAGTTTATGCACGCATTACGCATTGTTATAGATGAATTGTGCTAGTATTTTTAAAAGGATCCCACAGAATATTTAATGTGTGTACCAACTTTGGTCGAAGGATCTGTTAACATGGTCACACATTCAGAGGGAACCAAAACGCGTATGTTGAAAACGCCATAGAATGTTGCAGAATATGAACATTGCGAAAGTTATGCAAGTTCAATGTACAACAATTGATGAGCAAAATACTTCATTTTAGTATTTGCGTAGTATGGCGCATCATCAGAAAATCGTTGCAATAGATGGCCACTTGTGAATTTTATGGCAATTATTACCTGGTAGAAGACCGTTTGTATGAAAATTTTATATCAACGCAATGATGTTATGCATTATGCATATTTATATCACAGTTTAACAAGTTAATGCAAAGTTTTCCACGATGTTGTGTATTTATTTTTGCACAAGTAATGATCAGTTTGCGTAATAAGCCGCATTAATTATTAAAAGCGATGGAAAAGCCCACTACAACTGATCATAAATTATTATTAAGTGTTAGCGAAATGATGGAACTTATGCATATTTTTTTTCCTAAGATTGTGAATTTGCCCAACTTAGATGCTTCGCAGTAACACACTTGGCGTATTTTAAACACATTTTTTGCCTAACGATCATTTCGCCGGACTTAGAAGATTCATAATGTATATAAATATATGATAAAAGATTGTTTCGCAACTGTAAATATTTGATATGTGCACAATAATGAATATCGAAATTGCAAAGGACAAGTCTAGAAATTATGAATATAAATTGAAACAAAGCGCTATATAAATTTAAATAGTTGCAACTGAGTGATAAATAAATTTCATTAATGATACGTAAAGGAATTGTGTCAAAATGTTTACAACGCATTATAATAAAATTGCGGACATATGCACTATACAAAAGAAACTATGTGAAAAAACTACAATTTGAGCGCCATTATATCTTGCGCAGTCACATCTTCCTTGCAGCTAATATCTAACAGCGTAGGGATCTCAATTTTTGCAACTTCTGCCACGCACTGGTCGTATGCCTCAATTGCATCTTCCATTGGGCATACTTGATCCATAACAACTTCAGGCAGTGGCTCGGCAAGGTTAGTGACTTTGTTCAGAAGATCTAAAAACTCACAACGAGAACGAATTCGTGCAGCCTGTAAATAGTTGCAAAATTTATCAGTCACGGGCGTAGAATCCATGATCTTGTAGCCTAGCTCAGGCAAATAATTGACAAGCTTTTTGAATTGATCTTCTGCATTTAGTGTTAGTTGAATGTTGGTTAATGGACTAACCGACAAAGTTAAGTATGATGCTTAACCAAAGAAAATGTTTTGATGATGACACATACATACGCATAAGTGATGATCGACATCTTAACATAAAACACGCAAGCTCACTAATCCATACTTGATCTTGCAAATGACCAAGTCAAAAAAAACTTATAGAATGAAAATAAAGATCATTAAAATATACATTCAAAGTACGGTCGATCATACACTTAGATGTAGAAGCCCAGACTGAATCTACAACGCAATTTTGTGAAAGAAAGTTGCACGGCTGTCATCACGGTCAACCGTAGTGCGACCGTAGAATCCTTTATCACCATTTTTGATCAAATTTAGTTTGACCACTTCCCGACATCTATAATTCATGAAACTTTTTCAACACGCTTAGAATAGATATCCTTTCCATATCAATTGAGTCTTGGTCATAAAACACTAATATTGGTTAATTATGATTAATTACATCTTAATGACGAATTAACCAAGATTAGGCATAACACATAAGTGTTAATCAAAAACTTGTGATCTTAAATCTTGTCTAGACATTCTTATGATGATCACCAAGTACCAACACACATAAGCTAATGTCACTAGAACACAATTACAATTAAAGATTACTTAGTGACAAACTAAGGCTAAATGAAGAACAATACTTCTGAGTATAACTAGTAAAGACTTGTAATCCTAAAACACACTTAGATACATTTAGGATGGTCACCAAGTCCCAACTAGAGATTGCTCTTCTCTTGTGCATGTGTTGGACATTAATGTGTGCTTACACATTAATCATGCAATATGTCATATTGCAAGTAAGCTTGCTAAAGCTTAAACCATAGTGTTGTGCAAATATTCATATGATTTTAGAATAACTATCTCTTGCTATATGTGAGTATTACTTGCTACTTGCTAATATGTTTAATACTCATTAATATTCTAACTGGATTAACATGCTTGCTATGTGTTACTAGTTAGAATACTAGGATTCAAATAACTAGTTTACTTCAATGAATTAAGTGTAAAATGATTCACAAAAGAATAATGGTCAGTAATCTATTTGGTCTGGGCCAAGTAACACATTGTGTAACATGTCCAAGTATAACTTAACATTGATGTCTTTGTACACTTAATGATTGATTTAGAAAGACATCATCCAATTAGTCTCTACTTAGTCTTAAATGAATATGACTTGTGATTAATTGAAACTAGGAAGTTAATGACATGTTGACTAGTCATTAGGATTGAACCAAATGCATTAATGAACCTAACTAAGTCTTGACCAAAACTGAGATTACCCTAAATATCAATCAAGACACTTCTCCAAGAATGTTGGGTTTATCACATTTGGAGTGTTAGGTCATTTTCACTCAATAAGACCAAATCTCACACACTTAATGCATATAGTACTAGTATAGGATATTGGGGTTCTTTTGCAGGTGCTAGATGGAGTAAAGATTTCAAAATGTGTTGTTCAAATCTGAGTCAAACAGCTATACAACGGAGACATATTTTGAATTAGGCTACGCCGGTCGAACCGCGGTCGACCGTGTGACAATGGCTAGTTTTTGAATCTCACTATAAATAACAAGCATTGAAGAGCATTTGAAGCTGACCCTTTTACATATTTCAAAGGCTTATTTCCGGAGATCACAAGTGCTTTAATTACTACTCAAATGTGATCAAGTAAGAGAAGATTCTATGATCTTATAGATATAGAAGTTGGTTGTTGTAAACTTACTAATCAAAATTATTTATCTTGTGAGTTTACTTAGTGTAATGTATGTCCTAGTATTGTCTTAGGATCATCATTGCAAAGTGTATGAGTCTTGTAACTTCAATTATTAGAATCATAGGCTAGCTTAGTGATCTACTTTCTTAAAGGGACTTAGGAAATTGATTAATCTTATTTGAAGATTAATACTTGTCCAAAGTGAATACAAGTTGATCTAGGTTGGAGTTAGTCTTTCAAAGGGTTAGAAAGATTAGGTTTGTTGTCTACCAAAGAAGTTGAAGACTTGTAAATCGGATCTCCACCGGGTTTGGAGAAAAGTGCCTAGTGAAGCAAGAAATCCCGATTAGTGTAATCGGGGAGTGGATTAAGGTGGATTAGTTAACATCCACCAGAACCACTATAAATCCTTGTGTCTATGTTCTTTACAATACTTTACTTATCATTTTGAACATACACACCACACATATCAAGTTTGAGTTGAATTGGTTGATCATAGTTAATCGAATTTGGTGATCAATCGAAAAAGTGTTAAAAACGTATCAAGTAACTATTCACCCCCCTCTAGTTACTTACAATTGGTATCAGAGCGGTTGCTCAAATCATTGCTCTATAAACATTTTTGGAAGTGTCAAAATTCGTTTTGTGCAAAAACTTGAGTCAACGGTTCTCGGATCAACTCAAACTATGGGATACTTGGAAGAATTGGTGAAAGAAGCACCAATCTTTGATAAAGAAGATATTGATGTGTGGAAATCAAGATTTGAAGGTTATCTCAAATCTAAGGATTACTACTTGTGGAGGATAATCAAAGTAGGAGACTTTGTTCCAGAAGCTAGTTCAAGACTAGTGAAGTCAACATTTCAAAACAATGAAGTTTTGAAACAATTTGATGATATTTCACTACCTCGTGAAGTTCTTCCTAGTGAAGAAAGAATGAAGATAATCTCATGTGAAAATGCAAAGGAATGTTGGGATTCACTATGCTCTCAAGAAGAAGAAAACTCTAGGAGTTTAAAGGGTAAAAGGATATGAGAGAAATTGAAGAAGCTTGGGGATCTTGGTAGAGATTAGGGAGATACTCAAGAAAAGGGTTTGGATGGAGATGAAGAACTTTGCCTCATGGGTTCTTGAAATATTTAAATCAAGATGGTCTAAGTGAAGAAGATGTTGAATCTCACTACAAAGAAGATGATGTCTCAAGCATGAAGTGCAATGAGGTACATGTATTATATTCATCTAATTATGAAGAATTGCTAGATGATTACAAAACTATTAAATTTGTATATGATAGTAGTCGTGACAAAGTAAAACTTTTAGAAAAAGAATTACACAAAGTTAAGCAATTTAACAAAGTTCTAATTGATGAAAACAACTCTTTGAAAAGAAAGCTTGAAAAGACAACTATTTCTAATTCATCAAAAGATAAACTTGAAATAAATTTGTGTCACGACTCTAGCAAATACAAATCATGTAATTGAAGTCCATTGTCTATTATTAGGAGAATTGAGAACTTGGGGAAAATGGGTCAAACTAGCAATTCAATGGAAGAGATAAGTCAAGGATTAGGTAACCGTAAAATCAACCTAAACCAATGATCAAAATGCTTAAAAGAATAACCTTCTCAATGAATAAATGAAAGGTTTTTCATAAAAATGCAAAATTGTTTTTGGATATGATTTCAAAAGGAATGTTGAAGGAAGTTTACTTGTATTAGAATTGTATGTTCGAATGAAACTATGAATTGCATGCTAAATACAAGTTAATGTGTTTTGTGTATACTATATGGATAATTTTATATATATATATATATATATATATATATATATATATATATATATATATATATATATATAGTATATTACGTGTCATTGAGGATGAAACATCGGGAGGATGTGATCATTCAATGTTAGGAAAAGAAAACTTGTCCTCAAGTATTCTATAGAACTTTAGGATCGTCAAAACTCGCTCAAAAGGAGAAGAAGCGAAGATATTCTTCATCAGAAGATTCACGGCTGAAGCAAGGCTGACTGCAGTCACGACCGTAGAAAACTGTTCCAATCGTCTTGAAGTTGTTCCTCCACGGCCAAGTCCACGGTCGACCATACTTCGACTGTGCACTGCCTGACACTGTTTTAAATTGAATTAAGCCCTCACTTTTAATTCCACTCAAACTCAATTCAAATAAATACTCTCTGCACGGCTGAGAAGATCAACCGTACATCGAAGAACACACATTCCTTCCATCTCAATTTCTACTTTTGGTATGATCAATCCCTATTTTCCTAGCATTCAACTATATTTGTATGATGAACTCCTCACTAATGTTGCGAAGAAACCCTAACTAGAATGTCCCAAAATCCAAATTGATGCAAACAATCAAAATTGTTCTTGAAGAACAACTTAGAAACGATTGTAGTGATGCCTATTTATGCATTGATTTAACTTTGAACAATTCTAGGGTTCATTATACATCTAGGTTAGATTTTCATAGAATCATTGTTCATATGATATAAACTACATTGTTGTAAATTGAGTGTGATAATGTTAGATGTCAAAACATGTGTTAATGATGATCTCAAAAATCTAGAACACATATGAACTTTGTGAAAATCACAATCTAGTTGCAAACTCATTGACACTAATGAAGAGTGAAAATGTGAAGAACATTAACATCAAAACATCTAAGTATTGATGATAATTAAAGTTTGCAAAACTTGTAGCCTACAATTGAAACACATATATACTTTGAACTAATTGAAAGTATCACTGTGCAGAAAATGGCTAATCGAGGAGAAAAATCATCCAACTTCCCTCCAAATCGATCAACACTCAATAGAGAAAGAGTGAGTAATCGAAGAATAACATAAGGAAGAAGAGTCAATGTGCCTGAAATAGTTGCAGCCTTCTCAGATTTAAAGTTGAATGCATTTCTTGTTCTAAATGGAGTCATATATCAATCACTCGTTCGAAGATTTTACTATAGTTTCATCTGTGTTGATGGATTAGTTTCTTTTAGATTAAAAGCAACAAGAACAACGATATCCCTTCACGAATTCGGAAAACTGTTGGGGGTTCCGACAAATGGTTTAAGGTTCTTCCACACAGGACATAGTCTTATCTATCTCCCAGACTTCATTAATAGAGATATGGCTATTCAAACACTATGTGAAGATAATGATCTAAGAGAAGAAATCATCAATCAGGTTGTACTAGGCAAACATTTGTGAAAGAAGTTCCGTATATAGAACACAGTGATCGACTACAATATTTATTGTAGAATGAGAAATCGCTTGCACATTCATGTTGTTCAAATGGCTCTCCTTTGGTGTCTGGAAATGCAAGAACTGGTTGATATGGCTTATTTTATGGCTATACGAATAAGCAATGTGCCAAAGAACTCAACAAGAGCTCTTCCTTATGGAATGCATCTTACTAGGTTGTTTGAAAAACTAAAAGTAATGGATGACATTCACATAAATCTAACCAATCAAATATTCAATCGTCATACGTTAACTTTGATGGGATGCGAAGATGAAGATGACTCTGGTGAGATTGAAAGGGTCTATGAAGCTATGACCAACTCACAAATCAATCTGGAAGAAATATCTGACAATGATGACGAACTGTTTCCAGATGAAGCTAATGATCCTTTTTATAGTTTGGATCGTAAATCAAAAGCATAACGAATCTACCTAAACCAAGCTAAGATAAAGAAGTATCAATCCAAGATCCAACTGCTATTGAAGAAAGCGAAAAGGGATTTCTCATACCGAAGAAGCAGCGATGTGAGAAGTAGAGGTGAAGGAAGTAGTAGAAGAAGATGAATTTCCAATTTTGTTTGAATTTATTTATTTGGTGAAATACATTATGTGATTGAATGTTTTTTCTTATGACTATTTGAATATTTCTTGAATAATATTTGCTTGAATGAGTCAATCTGGGCAAACAATAGTTCGATAAATATCTTCAGAATTTGTGCAGTCAACTACACGGTCGACCGCAGGATCGACCGTGCAGCAGTCTGACAAATTTACTTTTTCTCTCTCATTGAAGAAATATTGCACATTGAATCCTTCAAACCTAAATAGATCTGATTTCAAAGTGTCATACACAAATTAGCACAATTCATCATACTTAAATATGATTCAATTCCTTAAAAGATTCAATTACTCCAAAAGGGAATGAGAGATTAAATGAAGACTCATCTTCTTCCCTTTAAATTGAAAAGATCATGACGCAAGACTCACTGCAACCCCTTCACTCAAAATGAGTCAAATAACCAAGTCCCCTAACAATCCTTTTGTCATTAACTTGTCCTCTTCCGTTTCCGACTCCTTCGATAATCACTTTCCTAACTCCCGAGAAGAAAGAGATATGATCAATCACAACCGACAAATGGTTAGTACTAGACCAATTATCGAAGGTTGCGTGGTCACTATTGAGCACTTTCCCGAGGACCTTCTCGAGAATTTTGCTCACATAAAATGGGACGCATTCTTAACCTTAAGAGGTCCCATTCACTCCACTCTAGTTCAAGAATTCTATGCGAACTATGAATTCACCCCCCCAAACAACATCAAATTCTGGTTGTTTGATAAAGGGTTTTCCATGTCTCTCAAAGACTTCGGAAAATTCATGCATGTACCTGATGAAGGTGTGGAATTCTTCACCTGCAGTCCATATGTCTATTGTCTTCCCAAGTTTGTCACAAAGTGTGACACTATCAACACCTTTTGTCAAAGGCCTATCAATCACATTGAAATCCAAAACGATGGCCTTAAGTCAAATCATCTTGCACCTAAGTTTGACCTTTGGCTCAAGGTCATAAACCAAAATATCTACGACAAGGTGGAAAATCTCTCCACAAAGGTCCATGCATGTGAAGCCTCTTTACTTTGGTGTCTTCAACACCGAATTCAAGTCAACATGGCACTTTTCATTGTAAAGAGGATGAGTGGGTTGGTATATAATAAATCACTCTCCTTTCCTTATGGAGCACACCTAACAAAACTATTCACACAACTCTGTGTTTAAGATCTTCATCCTGTTGGTCTAACCACCTTCCCAATCAATTATGATTCGGTTCAACATTTTAATGAAGAAATAGAAGGTGAAAACACACATGTCTAGAGTGTTACAGGATCCGATGATAGTATTCAAGATGACCAGTTCATTGCACTATTATCCTCCACTCAAATATCCATTCTTCATCATCAAAATCGTCGAACCCACAAGATCTTCCGACGATTTCTGAACAACCTTGTTTGTGGAAGGTGCTCATCATAACCAAGCATCTCTCGCCCTATGTAGAACGAATCTAGGAATGACTTGGTGTATTATCCATGCATATTTCCATGTATGCGTATCTATGTTTCGTGTTTTCTAGGAATAAAATGTGTGCTTGTTATGTTTTTAATAAATATCTTCCATCATGCAGAATTTAAGGGGGAGCTTTGCTCTAAGGGCGAGTATAGTTCTAGGGGAAGCTAACCTTTTTGCTTCAACAAAAGGGGGAGAAAGATGGATACAAGTGATGTTAACACTTGCGTATTTATTGCAAAATGTCCCTCATCACTTGTATGTTTGTCATCATCAAAAAGGGAGAGAATGTTTGTTGAATGTTGGTTAATGGACTAACCGACAAATTTAAATATGATGCTTAATCAGAGAATATGTTTTGATGATGACACATACATACACATAAGTGAAGATCGACATCTTAACATAAAACATGCAAGTTCACTAATCCATACGTGATCTTGCTAATGACCAAGTCAAATAAAACTTATAGAATGAAAATAAAGATCATTAAAATACATGGTCAAAGTACGGTCGACCGTACACTTAGCCATAGAAGCCCAGACTGAATCTGCAATACGGTTTTGTGAAAACAAGTTGCACAGCTGCCACCATGGTCAACCGTAGTACGACCGCAGAATATTCTATCACCATTTTTGATCAAATTTCGTTTGATCACTTCCCGGCATTTATAATTCATGAAACCTTTTTCAACACGCTTAGAATAGATGTCCTTTCCATACTCAATTGAGTCTTGGTCATAAAAACACTAATCTTGGTTAATTACGCTTATTTACATCTTAATGACAAATTAACCATGATTAGGCATAACACATAAGTGTTAATCAATAACTTGTGATCTTAAATCTTGTCTCGACATTCTTAGGATGATCACCAAGTACCAACACACATAAGCTAATGTCACTAGAACACTAATTACAATTAAAGATTACTTAGAGACAAACTAAGGCTAAATGAAGAACAATACTTTTGAGTATAACTAGTAAAGAGTTGTAACCCTAAAACACAATTAGATACATTTAGGATGGTCACCAAGTCCCAACTAGAGATTTCTCTTCCCTTGTGCATGTGTTGGACATTAATATGTGCTTACACATTAATCATGCAATATGTCATATTGCAAGTAAGCTTGCTAAAGCTTAAACCATAGTGTTGTGCAAATATTTATATGATTTTAGAATAACACTCTCTTGCTATATGTGAGTATTACTTGCTACTTGCAAATATGTTTAATACTCATTAATATGCCAACTTGGTTAACATGATTGCTATGTATTACTAGTTAGAATACTAGGATTCAAGTAACTAGTTTACTTCAATGAATTACGTGTAAAATGGTTCACAAAAGAATAATGGTCAATAATCTATTCGGTCTTGGCCAAGTAACACATTGTGTAACATGTCCAAGTGTAACTTAACATTGATGTCTTTGTATACTTAATGATTGATTTAGAAAGACATCATCTAATTAATCTCTACTTAGTCTTAAATGAATATGATTTGTGATTAATTGAAACTAGGAAGTTAATGACATGTTGAGTAGTCTTTAGGATTGAACCAAATACATTAATGAACCTAACTAAGTCTTGAACAAATTTGAGATTACTCTAAATATCAATCAAGACACTTCTTCAAGAATGTTGGGTTTACCACATTTGGAGTGTTAGGTCATTTTCAATCTATAAGACCAAATCTCACATACTTAATGCATATAGTACTTGTGTAAGATATTAGGGTTCTTTTTCAGGTGCTAGATGGAGTAAAGATTCCAAAATGCGGTGTTCAAATCTGAGTTAAATGATAATACAACGGATAGATATTTTGGACTGGGTACGCGCGGTTGAACCGCGGTCGACCGTGCCAGTGATCGTGTGACAACGGCTAGCTTTTGAATCTCACTATAAATAGCGAGCATTGAAGAGCATTTAAATCTGACCCTCTTGGATATTTCAAAGGCTTATTTCCAGAGATCACAAGTGCTAAAATTACTACTCAAATGTGATCAAGCAAGAGATGATTGTATGATCTTATAGATATAGAATTTGGTTGTTGTAAACTTACCAATCAAAATTATTTATCATGTGAGTTTATTTAGTGTAATGTATGTACTAGTATTGTCTTAGGATCATCATTGTTGTGATGACCCAGAAATTTCTGACCAAATTTAAACTTAATCTTTATATGATATCGACATGATAAGCAAAGTCTGTAATACTGAGTCTCAAAAAATTTTTGAACTATTTTCATACCTTCATTTGACTTAGACAATTCCCAACGATTCACGAACAACTATTTGTAAATAAATACATATATATATATATATATATATATATATATATATATATATATATATATATATATATATATATATATATATATATATATGTATATATATATATATATATATATATATATATATATATATATATGTGTGTGTGTATATATATATATGTATATATATATATATATATATATATGTATATTAATTTGAAATAGAAATTATATGAGTTAATTCATTTGTGTGAATAAAATAATATATGATATTACTATATATATATATATATATATATATATATATATATATATATATATATATATATATATATATATATATATATACATATATACATATATACATAAACACTCGTAGCACTCGTTTGTCATCTTGATGGTTATTAATCAAGCTAAAAACGAACATGTAACATATAGATAGTTAAAAATACACGCATGGGATATTTATATCCTTATATATATTTTTGATCACCCAACGTGTAACAAACAGTCACCCCACCATCTATCGACTTTGTCTATATATAAATATATACACGTTCCATCCAAACATAAGAACCCCACTTGCAAGTTGTAAATATTCGATCTCTTTTGTTTTCCTTTCTTTTACACATACAAAAATATATATCTACATATACATATTCATATAAGCTTATACCACAGGTAATCTAATCAGGTAAATATCGTTGTCATACTTTTCTTTATATCCTCCCTGTGAAATTTTGTCATAGATACAACGAATGATGGCTAATGATATTCTCCATATCTTTAAAGTTTTATTATTTTATTATTAATATTACTTTAATGTTCACCCGTGAGTTAGACATTATTGTACTAACAACCATCTATCAATATCTATTATATACATAAACATAGACATAGACAGACATTATAAATCATACACATATATTGAATGATTTATCATCCTAAAACCACTTGAGATCTCTGCTTCTTTTCCTTATTTCATTCGACTCAAACTAACCATCTACAACTAATGGCTTATTAAATTGTATTGAAACTGTATTATTAAATTGTATTAATTGTGGAGGAAAACAAATGGCTTATTAAATTGTATTGAAACTGTATTATTAATTAGTGGACGTCTTAATCTGGGCCGTTGTTAACTAATTGGGCCGTGACACTGAAGTTTTTTGTTGATGGACCTAAAATCATTATCGGGCTTGTGGATTGTTCTTGGGCCATCTAAATTAATTCCCTATGAAACAGGCCAAACAGCTACCTGCAAAACCTCGTTGCTACTTCTGTTTCTATCTTGGTCGAGATCACCATCAATGCCCCTTTTCTTCTTGGCTGTGGTTGTTGTTTATTTTTGATGTTTATAATCGACAGACAAACAACCCTAGTATAATTCCTGTTACTGTTTGATCATCATTGTTGCTCAACCAGGACCATCATGCTAAACTATTTCTTCTATACATGATTCATTCGAAAATCACCACAAATACAACAAGTTTCTGGTTCTGTTCGTTATTAATCCAAAAAGACAAGGGTTTTGCTTCTTGTATTTTATTATCCTTCTGTTCTAAGTCGTGACCATCACAACTCACATCATCCATCATCTTCATCAAGAATATCACTAGGAAACCTTCTATCCCTTCGTGAATAATGATAAAGACAACGATAATAATAAATGGTCTGATGATAAATATGATACGATGGTGCAGTGATGATAAACAATCAATTTTAATTAGTCGTTATGATTATGATTCTGGTTTATTTAATCTAAATAGAAGAAGGAGTAGGGAAACCGAAGGATAAGTTAGATAAATTACATCGTGGGTTTTAATTAGAAATATCCAAATGGCTGAATGGTTAAGGGTGTTGACGGATGAATGGGAGGTCACGGGTTCGAGCCACCTTTATGACATTTTTTTTTAGATTTGTTCTTTTAAAGGTAGTCTTCTATTTCTTATTATTATTATTATTATTATTATTATTATTATTATTATTATTATTATTATTATTATTATTATTATCATTATTATCATTATTATTATTATTATTACTAGGGTTATTAATATTATTTTAGGTATTAAGATTTTTAATTGTCATTATAATTAGTATTATTATTAGAATTATTACTATTATTATCGTTATTATTATTAACATGTAGTATTATTATTATTATTATCATTATAATTATATTATTATTATTAGTATCATCATTTAGGATATAATTAGTAGTATTATTATGATGAAAACTATTATTGTTTTTATTATTATTATTGTAAACATTATTATTACTAAAATTATTATGAAAAGTATCATTTTAAGTAAAAGTGCTATAATTATTATGATTATTAATATTATTATTATTACAAATAACATTTTTATAAAAATTATCGTTTCAATTAATATTAGGATTATTATTATTATTATTAGTATTATTTTAGAGACATTATTGCTATTTTTATCACTATTATTCTTACTACTATAATTATTATTATCATCAGTATTATTATTATTATTGATATTATCATTATAATCAAACACAACTTTTATTACTATTGATGTAAAAATATATTTATAAGTAACATTACATATGAATTAGTTATATTAACAATCTTTAAATAAATATTCATATATATAATCAATTAGGTATTTTTAAAAAAAAAAAAATATAGATATAAAACTATACAAATAATAATCATTTTCAAAAATATATATACAAATTAAATATATAATATATAAAGTTATAATATATGAAATTGTTCGACTACGTGTATGTGTTCTAATATATATATATATATATATATATATATATATATATATATATATATATATATATATATATATATATATATATGAACAATATAGGTTCGTGAATCCAAGGCCAACCCTACACTTGTTCCATGACGTCATATGTATTTTTACTACGAAATACAGTATCGTGAGTTTCTTTACTCCCTTTTTAAATGCTTTTGCAATATATATTTTTGGAACTGAGAATACATGCGTTTTTATAAATGTTTGACGAAATAGACACAAGTAATTGAAACTACATTCTATGGTTGAATGATATAAGCCGAATATGCCCCTTTTTGCTTGGTAGCCTAAGAATTAGTAAACCGATCTACTAATTGATGCGAATCCTAAAGATAGATCTATTGGGCCTAACAAACCCCATCCATGGTTGCGGATGCTTTAGTACTTCGATGTTGTTTTATCATGTCCGATGGATGTCTCGGAATGATAGGGGATATTCTTATATGCATCTTGTTAATGTCGGTTAACAGGTGTTCAATCCATATGAATGATTTTTGTCTCTATGCATGGAACGTATATTTATGAGAAATGAAAATGAAAATCTTGTGGTCTATTAAAATGATGGAAATGATTATTTATGTTAAACTAATGAACTAACCAACCTTTTGGTTGACACTTTAAAGCATGTTTATTCTCAGGTATGAAAGAAATCTTCCGCTGTGCATTTGCTCATTTTAGAGATATTACTTGGAGTCCGACAGCTATTCCGACATGGATGCTCACCTAAACTCCGAAAGCAGCGTCACTGGAATGAATCAACCAATCAGCCATCATTTATTCTGGATGAATTGGAGATGGGTTCGTAGTCTACTTAATCAATGGAGATGCAAAGAAGGCGATCCCTTCCACCAACCGAATTCACCTCTTGGTGAAGAACCTGAAACACTTACCGGTGAACCTATCTGAAACACCATTTTCCGCCTCATTTCTTGAGTAGCTCGTCACGATTATATTCTATCCACAATTCTAAATCTTATTCATCCGCTCGTTCCGACCGACAATCATCCCGAAATAATAGAAGAAGTCAACGAACTTCGCGCTCGAGTAATCAATTTAGAAAACGTGGTGCAAAACTTACCAGCTTTAACAACATCACTGGCCCCAACAGTACCACCAACAACTCAAGTTTCAACATCACATGCCTCAACATCTCATTCTGTACCTCGAGTATAATCTTCGTTCTACGTATCGTTCTACATCCTTGATCTTCGTTCGACATGATGATTATGTAATCTCTAGTGTTTTAGAGATTATATATTCTTGTTCTAACGGTAAATCAAATGAGTTTAATATCATATTAACTCATTAAATCCATGATTACATCTGAAGAAAATATATATGTATATATGTTTTCATAAAGATTGTAATTTAAAAATTCTTTTGTACAAACTGTTAATGGTGAAAATATTTTAACGGGTAGGTAATACCCGAGGAATATTTAGATTTCACATTAATAAGTTACACTGTACATTCTTCGAAGCTGATTTAACAGTCATTTACTATCCTACTTACAACCACCGATATACATATTCGTTCACCGCAGAATAACCATTTTCACTCAATTTCATATTTGGATTTTGACCTATCAGAATCCAACAAGTGGCATAATGAAGAAAACATTTGACAAAATAAAATTTGTTAGAAACAGACAAATTTAACTATGAGAAATTTTGTTAAGAATCCACGCTAACAAAATCCTAGCTAACTGTTAATTCCTTATTACATTTTATTTATTTATCGCAATTTATTTATCACAATTTTAATTCTCGCAATTTATTTATCGTCATTTAATTTCTGTGATTTATTTTACGCACTTTAAATATCGGGACACGTATACAATGTTTTGACATATCATATCGACTTCATCTATATATATTATTTGGAATAAACATAGACACTCTATATGCAGTAATGATCGAGTTCTCTATACAGGGTTGAGGTTGATTCTAAAATAATATATATACCTTGAGTTGTGATCGAGTCTGAGACATGTATATAACGGGTCACGACACGTATTAATTAATTCAAATATTATATATTAAACTATATATGAATTATTGGATTACTAATTGTGGACTGCTAACTGTGGACTGCCAACATTGGACAATTAAAATGAATTAAAATATTGAATATAACATATGAAACTAAACAATTCTTCAAGTTTGCCACTTGATTTCATCTTAAACCTCATTTATATCTTGACAATTCCAATCTGCATTCAAACCTTTCATGATTCTTAGAAACACCTCAATCCAGAGGATGAACCAACTGCACTTCATCTACGGAAGAAAATATTGATGCATATAGTTATGCACCTGAAAAACTCTCGGAACGTGAGTAAACATTTAACACGAATTTATGATCCCTTGGCGTTGTTATTATCGAAAATAACTTTACAATATCTCTTCAAATTAGCTAATTTTGTCACAGCTCCAGCAAATCAACTTCGACTTTCATTTGGATTAGCCTTATTATAACTTTGATATAAGTTGCCTTTCGTCGTCGTTACCGAGAAACCTTTTATATTCCACCACATTAGCAGTAAACTTACCTGCAACTTCATTGATCTTTGACTTTTTGAAAAATCATTATTGAAACCCTATCGTGTACTTATCTACATCTTGTAATAATAATTACCATACCAAATGCCGGGAATCATCAATCATTAACTTTGAAATTCGCAGCGTTTCTACGTCAACAGTTATACATAAACATATAACGTTTATCTCCTGGAATTATGTACTTCAAATCTGGAAAGAAAAAAAAGCACCCAGTCTGCGAAACAATTCTCTGAATTATGAAGAAAAAAAAAATAAAGCCGCAAAAACTGTAGATGACTTTAACAGTCAAAATTTTGATGATAAAGAAAGATACGTTGGAAAATCTCAAAAGAAAATTTGGTGCTGAAAACCGGATTGAGCAAACCATGAAGGAGACTCTGAACAAATCACAAGGACTAAACTTGTACATAAAGAATCCTGATGATTCTGTTTCTGATGAAATCTTTAGCGAATACCTTGCTCCTTAATCGCTCTAAATCATCATGAATGAATTTCTTTATCACAATTTGATTCTAAAATTCTAAGATATTATTGTATCTTTCATTATAAATATCCTCAATATTTCTGAAGATATCTTCATAAATATTCTTGTCCGATATTAATTATCTCTACGCGCTATCTGTGTTATATCATAAAAGAAAACTGTTTTAGTTTCTAAATCTCTGAAAACTTAGAGTTTGAGTTATGAATGATTTTGAAGTAGTGTTGGAAATAGATGCGTGAGTTAGTATAATATAATGACACTTGATCAACGTGATTATATTACAGTAAGTCATGCTGAGTTTCTAATGGGACGTGATGATTCACAGACTATAACGTCATCATGTGCCATTTTACACGACTCTTACATTTTACCTAATCTCTGAACATATCAAGAACATATATTCCTGATAGTTCTGTCTTTTCTTTTGAATTCTGGTAATTTACCCAAATCAAGATCGTGCTATTACAAACTCTCTCTTAGAACATTAATCATGTTCATTCGAAACTTCATACCTACGAACTCTTGACCATTTTTCGCTTGACTTAAAATCGAGAAAGGAAAACAAGAGGATGGAACTCCAAAATATAAAGGAAACGAAGGGGGTGAATTTATAGTAAAATATCCGGCAGAGCAATCGAGACAGATTATCGCATTTAATCAAAGAGGATCCTAATTTCCTTAATTATCGAAGAACCAAATCTTATTACAAAGATTTTCTCCAAATCCCTTGAACTCTGGAAATCAATCCTATCTATGTCAAAAGATATGACGAATCTACAATTTCTCATTTCACTATTTAGTGATAGCTTCACTCATACGCTTCGAGCAATCGAATTATTTTATCCATATTATTCAATGGTGATAAGACCCTAAATTTCAACTCGTATGCGTCATGAAAATGTACTTATTATCAGCCATGATCATTCCAATCAAATTTCGGGACGAAATTTCATTAACGGGTAGGTACTGTGATGACCCGGGAATTTCCAACCAAATTTAAACTTAATCTTTATATCATATCGACACGATAAGAAAAGTCTATAATACTGAGTCTCAGAAAATTTTTGAACTATTTTCATACATTCATTTGACTTAGACAATTCCCGACGATTCACGAACAACTATTTGTAAATAAATACATATATATTTTAAATATATATATATATATATATATATATATATATATATATATATATATATATATATATATATATATATATATATATATATATTAATTTGAAATAGAAATTATATGAGTTAATTCATTTGTGTGAATAAAATAATATATGATATTACTATATATATATATATATATATATATATATATATATATATATATAGTGGTAGGATCAAGAGGGAAGTAACCAATCGTGGGGAAGCGGGGGGAAGTAAAAACTTTTTTTTTTCGTTTTTTGAAAAAACTTTGTTCACGAACATTATAGATGGGATGAAAATATGAATATTTAGTAGAGACACTTTGTGATAAATGTTTTTATTTTGGCGGGAAAACGCTCGAAGAAGTAATATATAATAATTATCGTGTTTTTCGAGCGTATGTTGAGGTTTTAGCTATTGGGGTTTAGATATTAGGGTTTAGATATTAGGGTTTATAGGATTTAGATATTAGGGTTTAGAAATTTAGGGTTTAGGGTTTAGATTTAGGGTTTAGATTTAGGATTTAGATTGAGTTTTTAACACGAACGGTTTAGAGTTTAGAGTTTAGGGTTTAGGGTTTAGGGTTTAGGGTTTGGTGTTTTGGGTTTATTCCACACCAAACCCTAAACCCTAAACCCTAAACTCTAAATCGGGCTAAATTTTACTTCACAAAACATGAAAAAAAAACGTTCATATTCTTCACGAACAATATTATCTTGAATGTTATTTTTGTCGATCGTTTTCTCGCATAAATAATAACATTTATCACGAAGTGTCTCTTCTAAATGTTCATATTTTCGTGTGATCTTGATGCCGGGAAAAAAAATTCCAAAAAAATGAAAAATAAAATAAAATTTTGCTTCCCCCCGATTGGTTACTTCCCCATTGATCCTGCCCCTATATATATATATATATATATATATATATATATATATATATATATATATATATATATATATATATATATATATATATATATATATATGATTTAGAATTTATTTAATAAACGCTCATAGCACTCATTTATCATCTTGATAGTTATTAATCAAGCTAAAAACGAACTTGTAACATATAGATAGTTAAAAACACACGCATGGGATATTTATATCGTTATATATATTTTTGATCACCCAACGTGTAACAAACATTCACCCCACCATCTATCAACTTTGTCTATATATAAATATATACACGTTCCATCCAAACATAAGAACCCCACTTGCAAGTTGTTGATGTGTGCAGCAGCGTATACGAAATAGTTATATTTTTATTGCAAAATACTATTAAATATGCTAAAATTTTACACAAGTTATTTATTTATTTATAGAATGGGATATACCTAAACCTTGCTACAACACTTATAGGCAGTGTACCTAATCGTAGAATAGTGTAGTTTTTAGTAAATCTGGTTCGTTCCGCAGGGAGCTAGCCAAGTTTAACGCTATATTTTTAAACTGTATTTGTATAAATATATATATATATATATATATATATATATATATATATATATATATATATATATATATATATATATATATATATATATATATATATATATAAGTATTATTATTATTATTATTATTATTATTATTATTATTATTATTATTATTATTATAAAAGGGGGGTTTTATCGTTTAGTGACCGGTTTGTCGATTTTACAACTTTAGTCACAATTAAAACCTAATGTAAAATATTAAATATACAAATGTCTTAATTTAAAGCATAAAGTAAATAACGATAATAGAAGTGCGATAATTTAAAGTGCAATAAATAAAATGATGATAAATAAAATTACGATAATTAAAAGTACGATAATTAAAAGTGCGATGAAATATAAAATAAAGGAATTATGCTTATTTAAACTTCTATAATCATGATGTTTGACGTGTTGATTTTAATTTATTACCATGGGTTAATTGTCCTTTGTCCTGGATTATTCAATATGTCCATACGGTTTTTGTCCGTAACAGTCCATCAGCCATAAATATAAAGTGCGAGTGTCCTCATCAAATTACCCTTATTCCCAAAGTCAAATAGTCCAACTAATTAAGGATTTAAACTGTCACGCAGTTATCACTTCTGTCAACAATTACACCAGTTGTCACTGTATGTAATCCACCCCTATTTTAATTAGATATGAATATTAATTTACCAAATTGATCAGTTTGAATAATCAATTACCCAACCCAAATAATTAATTAAATGATTATAATAGATTACGTATGAACGTCACTAAATAGGACAACCACAATTATTATTAATTATTAGGTTAATTAATTTGAAGATAGGTTCGACAGACTCCAATGAGTTGTCACTCGATTAG
The DNA here is from genome assembly GCF_046630445.1 of Rutidosis leptorrhynchoides. Classification (NCBI taxonomy): domain Eukaryota; kingdom Viridiplantae; phylum Streptophyta; class Magnoliopsida; order Asterales; family Asteraceae; genus Rutidosis; species Rutidosis leptorrhynchoides. The sequence continues at coordinate 225,885,064 of NC_092336.1, forward strand.
ACAATACCCCCCATCTATTAATAGTCAATAGTCCAATTTCCACAAGTGTCGGTCTTTTGTCCAAACCTTAATTATGGTACAAAATCTAATAACCCAATCTTAAGTTTAGTCTAACATCACGATTACTTTGGCTCAAATAAGCATAATAATAACTTAGTTATGATACATTAATTTAAAAAGGAAGATCATAGCTTACAGTGGTAATTAATCGCGTAGCGTTGCACGGACAGAATTTTGACTTAAAACCCGTAAAACATTCTTAAAATAACCTTATTATTATTAACTTAAAATTAAAATTATATTATAAATATATATATATATATATATATATATATATATATATATATATATACGTTACATAGAAAGGAAAAGAAAAAGATGTGTACATAATTCGCAGAAAACTGGCCAATTTATAAGACTTGGCCTGCTACAGGGCACCATGCGATCGCATGGATTTTAGGCATCCTGGCCATGCGATCGCATGGCCAGCTGGATCCAGCTCAAACACTTTGTTTTCTAGTTTTGCTGACGTTTTATTTAAATATATATAATTTATATAATTTATATTAATTATATATATATATATATATATATATATATTATATTCTTGTGCATAGTTGACTTGTAATTTTAGGTCCGTTGCGTCGTGCGTTGATAGTTGGCTCAGGTCCCGGTTCTGGATTTTCGAACGTCCTTTCGTACGTGGAGATATCTTGTACTTTGCGTTTCGCGGCTTGCACTTTTGTAATTTTTAGACGTTTCTCATCATTAAATTGAACCACTTGAATTATATCTTGTACATTTGAGTTTTTTGATCATTTGCATCTTCAAATCTTCGTTTTCTTCTTTTGTCTTCGCACTTATTTATTTAAACGAATATTACATAAAAATAGAACAATTGCAACTAAAAGCTTTACATATTGGAAGGATATTGTGCCTAAATATATGTTCATTTGGAGCACTATAAAATATCCCCTCACTTAAGCGTTGCTTGTCCTCAAGCAATACAGAACTTAAAATAAAATCACACTTCACTCGAATCACTTTTTTTTATTCTCACACTTTATACATCAGTGATTTTGATACAGCGGTATGAACAATGATAGTAAGGATGTGGGTTACAGTCCCACATGACTATGAAAATTTAGATCCTTTAAGAAAATTGGATCTTTACGAAAACATTTGATCTTTTGAAAATTCTAGCTTTTACCCTAGATAAGTTTTCCGGAATAACCCTTCACTGGTGTTTGCAAAATATTTTTGTGGGTTTTGTGGGTTTCAGATTTTAAAATTTTAGCTCAAAACTTGCGGTTTTGTGTCACCCACTTGCTAATCCTTGTATTAGGAAAGCACACGTCCAGTATACTTTCTCCGTATATTACCTTTCGGTAAACTACCGTCCGGTTGTAAAGGAAAGCGTTGAACAAGAAACTGTTAAGGCAATGTCTAATGACATGCAGATGTTCATGGTCTAAAACGTGTCGGATGCAATTACTATCCTTTGTAGGAGCAATAGTAAAGATCACCCTATAATTTTTCGGTCTGGCACAAGGTCCTGTCTTCGACCATGCTATGCAACCACCGTTCTTACGGTTGACACCCGATTTGGTTCAGGTGACCTAATGAATTCTTGTGAATTCTTAGGATTTTACTTTCAATGGTAATGAACGCATTGAAAATAGGTTTTCAGAAAACAAATTGGTTTGTAATTTTGATCAAAATATTTTCTCGTTCAAGCTCGAGTTTAGATATCATCGAATTCCATGAGTTTGTAATTCTCAATCTTTAAAGTCAATCTCAAGGATTGAGTAATATCAGGCTTAAAAGCTGATTTTTAATCTTTAAGGAGATTATCCTTTCTGGGGGTCTGATTCATTAGTCTTATCAAGCTAATTTGCACTGCGCCCTCCCCATTTTACGAGACAGATCCTCCCATGGTTAGGATAAGTCTGACCACTTGGCGACCCTGTTTGATGCTGAGTTCCGTGGATTTCCTGCTGATTTTAGAGATGACTTTTCTAGATTTTTCGTCAACCTACAGCTGGTCTGGACGACAACTTCCTGACCTAAATCAAGAAGCGCGTGTCTTTTTTGGAAGACTTTATTTCCTTTTAATAATGGAATTGATTCATCGTGTAGATCCATCTTTCTTTCAAATATATTACAGTAAATTAGGTAAAACTGATTAAAATCGTCGAAAATAAAAGTACCTGTAATAATCTTGTACAAACATATGTGACTTGGTAAATTCTTCTCATACTTAGCTTTTATTTATTTTTTTTCTTTGCCTTTTTATTCTCCTCTATTCCATTTTAAATGAATTCTAACGTTTTGGGTTGTTTCTCCATTTATGTTCTTTCCGATGTAACAATAATTTCGACATTAACACCTAGTTTTATCATTCATAAATATGTATAAACATGATTTTGAATTCATTTAGTTGAAAATTTTTCAAATTTTCACAAAATTTGGCAATTAAACTAAGTGTAAACCCGAGAGAATTTATAACCCTTCCCTACACTTGAGATCATGCAATGCCCTCATTTGCATGAAATCAGACTATAATTATAAATTCATGAGTGTGATTAGTGTAGAAAAGTGATTAAAAATACCGAGTTTGCAAACATATTATTTTATATCACATTTGATATTTTGCGTCTTGTCGTCAAAATTAGTAGCTTTTGCTGAACTTAATGTCAGTCTTTGAAAATGCGCTGTTTTACCATATTTTGTACATAAGATAAACTACAAACATATAATATATATATATATATATATATATATATATATATATATATATATATATATATATATATATATATATATATATATATATATATATATATATATATAACCTTTATTTATTAAAACAATTTAAATGAATAATTTTTTTAAAATTTTGTTTCCTTTTACTTTAGGTAGTTTTGGTACGTTTACCTAGTCCGCCCCTTGACAAAATTTAAAATTTGTCGTTAAAGCGATTGTTTTAAAAGCAAAGATTTTTGGGTTTTTTAATTTTTTTGGTATACTTTAGATCAATAAAATTAAAAATAATGATAACAAAATTTTTCGCCCCGCTTTCGGGTAAAGCAATTTCGGTTCCGTGACCTAGTCTTCAACTTACGACGAATTTTAGAAATCATTTTTTAAACTTAATGAAATAAAGTAAATTTTTGTTTTTAAATTCACACAAAACTTAAATTTAAAAAAAACATATTAATTTCATACAAAACCTACAAAACAAAAATTCAGAATGGGGGGAGAAAACTAGTTCTTTAGTGTCTGCTAGTGGAAAAGATCAATCGGATTCCATTCTCGGAACTACACGAGAACAGAACAACTAACTCTAAACAGTATTTTATTTTTAGAACATTTGAATCTCCCCACACTTAGGTAGTTGTGGTGTCGAAATTGTGATTAACCTCATCGTCAATTTCTCTTGGACCATAATCAACTTGCATATCTGTGACTTTTGCTTTAAGCCATTGGTCGAATTCCTGTGTAATATCCACAAATTCAACTAGTTTCGCCTTTTCTTTAGGCGATAGATTGGATACTAACCGGTTACATAACTTAAAGTTCCTCTTTGTTCTAGCATCACGGATCCGTTTAATAAGTTTCTTCATTGAACTATTAATTACGGGATCATTTAATTTCGTATCAACAACAGGGTTCTTTGTTATCAAGTCATCATTAGGTGTCACTTCATCTTCCCCACACTTAGGTGTTCTATTATTGTTAAGCACTATCGTTGGAGTTGGTAAAACAATGGGTTTTTACCAATCGTCTTTGTTGGTTCAACTGTCTTGGTTGGTGGAGATTTAGACTTTCGACTCACAAAGGTGATCGATTTTTCACTATCACTAAGTGTCATTCTACCCTCTCTTACATCAAATAACGCCCTGGTGGATGCTAAGAATGGTCGACCTAAAATTAGAGGAATGTTTGAGTCCTTTTCTATGTCAATGACAATAAATTCGACTAGAAAGGTTAAATTACCTACTTGAACGGGTAGGTTGTCAGCAATTCCAACTGGGTGCCTAATGGTTTGATTAAAGAGTCGAATACTCATTTCCGTTGGACTTAACTCACCTACACCTAATATCTTATATAATGAAAGAGGCATAACACTCACACTCGCACCTAAATCTGCTAGTGCATCATACATGACACAATCACTAAGTAGACAAGGAACAATATGTAGTGACCCGAACTTTTCCATGTTTATATATATTAAATAAAATTTTTATTTACATGATTAAATGTTTTCAACATGTTAAGCAATCAAACTTATTAATACTTGATTATTTGAAATGAGTTTCATGTAGACAATTGACCACCCAAGTTGACCGGCGATTCACGAACGTTAACAATTGTAAAAATGACATGACAATATATATATATGGATATACATATAGTTAACATGAGATTATGATAAGTAATTATCTCCATATGTATATTAACAATGAGTTATATACATAAAAATGAGACTACTAAGTTAAGAAACTCGAAACGATATATATAACGATTTTTGTTATTACAACGTCTTACTAAATACATATGTATCATATTAAGATATTGTTACACTATATTTAACATGATAAAATGATAATTATATATATCATTAAGTATGTTAACAATGAACTACATATGTAAAACAAGACTACTAACTTAAGAATTTTAAATCGAGGCATATATGTAACGAATATCGTTGTAACGACATTTTAATGTATATATATCATATTAAGATATATTCATACATCATAATATCATGATAATGTAATAATTTAACATCTCATTACATATAATAAACAATGGGTTAACAACATTTAACAAGATCGTTAACCTAAAGGTTTCAAAACAACATTTACATGTAACGACTAACGATGATTTAACGACTCAGTTAAAATGTATATACATGTAGTGTTTTAATATGTATTCATACACTTTTGAAAAACTTCAAGACACTTATCAAAATACTTCTACTTAACAAAAATGCTTACAATTACATCCTCGTTCAGTTTCATCAACAATTCCACTCGTATGCACCCGTATTCGTACTCGTACAATACACAGTGTAACGACCCGCACTTTTTTCGATCATACTATACTTATAAGATTAATATTTACATAAATTAAACCTTGCCAACATGATAAGCAATCCAAATTGTCGAGATTTATATTTCCGAAAAGAGTTTTACATAACGTTTGACCGTCTAGTTTGACCGATGATATCACGAACTATACAATATATGATAATTATACGTTTGTGTATATATATGTATATATACATATTTAACATGATTAAAGAATGTTTTAATACCTCATTTTATATTAATAACAACAAGTTATATGTGTATTTTGAAACTACTAACTTAAGTTTTCAAAACGATAACAATACGTAACGTTATTTGACATATATACTTAAGACTTATAATGTTATACATATATTGTATAAGTAATGTATTTAATTACTTTTAAAGAACTTAAATACATAAAACCATATAAGTGTATTCACAAAAGATAGCTATATTTGAATCCTCATTTCATTTTTCACAAAATTTCTATACGTATATCTAGAGTATTTGTACTCGTATCATACCTAGCTCCTATACGTATTTACTAATAGTAAATACACATCAAAATCACCACCTAACCAGCCATTATTCATGCCCTTAGAGCTAGGTAATTACTTTTGGATGATTACTTGACTAATTAGCAAGATTACAAACTAGAATTTTGTCCATGAACACCTAATGCCACGTTTTTTTAGGCCTTTATATGTATCATCATCTTCATTCATTTTACTTCAACTTTCTAGCCAAAACACACACATACTTTGAAGCCTTAAAACCCTTAATCAATTCAGCAAAGTTTCCAAGAAGATCTAGCTTCAAAAACCATACTAAAACACCATAAGAAAACCATACAAAAACACTTCAAGAAAACCCTCCAAGAACACCAACTTACTTCCAATCTTTCATCCACCTCTAGTACCCTTTTGATTCTAGCTTCTTACTTCTCTTTTACAGCAACTTCATCCAAGGAACTTGAGGTAGAATTTATGTTCATAACCTTATTCGATTCATATATATATAGCTATCATATTTTGTGGTATACAAGTTTAACAACAAGAACATAGTTTGAATGTTTTCAAACTTGTTTGCAAACTAAATAGATCCTTCTAACTTAACTTTTAAAATACTTCAAGACATGTAACATAACTTATTTATATGTTAATTTAACAAGGTAAAACTTGTTTTTTTAAAGTATAAGTATTTTTGGAAAAATGGTCATTAAATGATTTTGTTGTAACAAAAATGTTTAACTTCATATGTTTCACTAATGTTTCAATTATGCCGTATGATTTTGAATACAAACCAAGGTATTTACAGTTCATAGTCTTAAAGAAGAACTCGATCCAAGAAGATGGCAATTTGAATCAACGAAAACGGATTTGTAACGAAGAAACTATGACCGAAACAAAATTGGTTATCCTAGATCATTTCAACTACGGGATCAATTGGAAAAAAATGATATAAATCACATATTTCTAAGATAACATGATATTTTATATATATGTACTTATAATTCAATTTTATATGGTTCAGGATCACCCGTAAACAACACGAGAAGATTAATCATAAGATCCCATGATTGTACGCAACACGTCATTTGACAACACCGGTACCATGGGTCAAGATTAATCTCGACCAACACATATACGATGGGGTTTTATTGATTTCGTTGGGGGTTTTATTTATTTCATTGCGGGTATATTAAACATCTAAAAATGAACCATTAAAATTGAATTACTAACATCGGACTGCTAACTACGGACTAAGGAATTATTCAAAGTATTAAAAGTATAACAAGTATATATTTATAACGTTTGTTTAAAAATGAAAACATATTGATATATTATATATGGATAGGTTCGTGATATCAACCGGAAGACCGAGTCAAATTATTTATATCATCAAGACAAGAGTGAGTATATAGTCCCACTTTTAAACTCTAAATATTTCGGGATGAGAATACATGTATTTTATGTTTTACATTATGGACACAAGTAACTGAAAAATATATTCTACGTTGAGTTGTACCACTGGCATACTTCCCTGTAGCTTGGTAACTAATATTTACAGCGGTATTGTAAACGCGAATCCTGTTGATAGATCTATCGGGCCTGACAACCCCAACCGGACTGGACGACCAGTATTCAACGGTTGCACAGTACTTCGTTTTGTGACTACACTTGGTACGGTGTAGTAAGATTTCATATTAAAGGGAATATGCGACGTGAAAATGTTAAGTATGGTTACCAAGTGCTCAACCACTTAGAATACTTTTATTAAACTGTTTATATACGAAATCTTGTGGTCTATATATATATTGCTGCCGGCACTAAACCTATATCTCACCAACTTTATGTTGACCTTTTTAAAACATGTCTATTCTCAGGTGATTTCTAAAGCTTCCGCTGCATCATGTTGGATCTAACCAGGATCTTGCGTACGCATGTTTGTGTCAAAAATAAAACTGCATATCCGAGATGTTGTATTGTAAAATATGCTAGAAACCGTGTTGTTGTCATCATTTGTAAAGTTTGTAAGTCGAAGATTATCGCTAAACGTTAATCTTCTTTTTATTGTCTTAAGCTTGTAACAAAAATAATGGTTATGGTTTGTAATGTATAATATATGCAGTTTTCTTTCAAAAATGTCTCATATAGAGGTCAATACCTCGCAATGAAATCATACGTTATCTAACGCGTTCTTATGGTTAAGGACGGGTTATGACATGTGGTATCAGAGCGTTGGTCTTAGCGAACCAGGTTTGCATTAGTGTGTCTAACCAAGAAGTCGTTAGGATACATTAGTAAAGTCTGGACTTTGACCGGGTCTGATTTTAAAAACCATTGCTTATCACTGTTGGTTAAAAATTTATATGTAAATATTATGTAAGTACTAATGGGTTAGTTGTTATGTGATAGATGTCGGGCTCGAAACTTATTATCACATTCAGCGACTCCGAATCAGAACCTTCAGATTGTGTTTCAGTCATTAACATATCCGATGACGAAAGTGGTATTTTTGGGGAAGACTCACAATTTCCGGATGAACCAACTATTGAAATATCGGAAAGTGAACCCGAGGAGGAAAGTGAACCCGAAGAAGAAAGTGAACCCGAGGAAGAAATACTAGAAATTACGAAAGAAAAATTCGATCAAGGAAAGAAACGAAAAGCGAATGAATTAGAAAATTCAAATCCCGAACTTAGTGAGAATGACGTGGCACCAATTCCACTCAACACTACCACCCCTATTCCCGCTATTCCTATTAGTGCTATCCCCGCATCT